>NW_025335727.1:12947098-12949004 GCF_004798865.1 Varanus komodoensis | reverse complement strand
GCCAAATGGATGTGACAAATTGTAGAACAGCAAGACAACCCAACCCTCATCTCTGCACTCTGCCATACAGGAAATCCTGCCTGTACTGCGGTAGTTTGTCCCCCTAACTCCAATCAAACTCTTTGTTTCCCTCTGGGACACTTCTAGAAGAGGTTCACACTCACTTACAAAGATTTATGATGGAGATGGGATATCCGACACACTCATATAAAGTCTAAAATCTCACCCCAGAGCACAAAGAAAAGAAAAACACACAACAACAAAAGTTTATCCTTCTTCCCATCAAGAGGTCTTGGTTGAGCTGTAATAGTAATGATCCAGAAATGTTTTAAGGAAATAATCACGCCACATGTTTGAGTTCAGTGAAGAAAGTGCAAGGAAAGGGGAAATAACATTTGGGTACAAATAGTCACAGCAAAAGATCTGGCAGCCTAGGAGGGAGAAGGAATTGTAGTCATGTTAAAAGCCATTGACAAAATCCCATTACTGTTAGTGAGTGTGTGGGGAGCAACTGGCACTGCATAGGAGTAGCCCCTTTTTAAAAGCAGGAAACTTGCAATCTGTGGCTCGGCTGGAAAGGGAGAGCCATGAGAAATGGGGCTGAATCTGCAGCTCCACCCATCTCCCAAGCAGTCATTCAGCCGGATTTCAGCTCTGTTTAATGGGCTATGCATGTGTAGTGCTGAAATTACAGGGGTGTGGGAGGGTGTGTTCACGATCTTTGACCCCTGCTTTTGGAAATGGTCCCCTTAACTATTATTCCAGAAGGCTAAAAGGAATGCATGATTTGGCCCTTTGGCCCCGTTCTTTACTTCTTAACCCCCCCTTGTATGGTGCCAGTCGAAATCCTCCTCTGTGACTATGTGCCAGGCTGAAAAGGGCAGTCTGGCTGGCAATTCATCCCTGCTTTGCTTGCTTAGGTTATCTATCCAGATCCACTCATTTTATATCCTCAGGTAGGATGTTTCTTTAGCTCTTGCTTTGGCTAGATACACTCCCCTGTTGGTTGGAGTCTCCAGCCACATGTTCAGGATCTGAGCCACCTTACAGAATCAATGGATGCTAATTGAGCAAACGCTCCAGCCAATGTCATAGCCTCTCAAAATAAAAATTACCTGAGGCGATGTCAGGATCGAAAATAATCCTGGTGCTAAAATGAACACATTCTTTAATGCTGTGAGAATAAGCAAGGGGGAGGTTTTTGTGGTAGGAAGTCTAGTTCAAATGGCCCTTAGGAGCTAGCACAGAGAAGACTTGGAACTTTTTCCATGAGGCTTTTAACCTGCCCACTTTATTGAGGTGTCTGTGTCCAGATTTTTTGTGGGTTTAAGATCAGCTCCTTTACACATGCTTCTTTTCCTCCGGATATGTGTTCTGACTTTCTATATGTTACATAACACAACCACTAAGTGCTATGACATAGCAGAACTTTGCAGATACAGTGGTACCTCGGCTCACAAATGCCTTGTTCCATGACCAAATTGGGTCGTGAACAAAAATTTAATGAAAATGTTGATGCAGGTCACGAACTCCGCATTGGGTGGCAACCAAGATCGCAGCCATCTTGCCCCCCGCCCCCCCAAGTGGAGACATGGCCATGATCGCAGTTGCATTTGTGCAGGAAAGATGGGCGCAATCGCGGCCATTTCTCCCCCCCCCCCCCCAACCCCCCCAAAACCGGGCCCCCCCCCCCCCCCCCCCCCGGGGGGGGGGAGGGCCGGGTTTGTGCGGGGGGGGGGGGGGGGGGATGGCCAAGATGGCACCCGTCTCTCCCTCCCCCAGTGCGTGTCGGGATGACGGGCACATACAGGGATGACAGGCGTGATCTCGGTTGTGCTGGGGGGATGGGGAGGTGGCTGTGATTTTTGTTGTTCTTTGTCACTTTGCTTCACATTTTTCTGATTAA
>NW_025335727.1:12723026-12946998 GCF_004798865.1 Varanus komodoensis | reverse complement strand
CCCCCCCCCCACACACACACACAGTGCTGTGCTGCTTGCAAAGAACAGAAGAGGACATGGAGCATGACAGTGTTGTCTAAAGCAAATTACCATGAGTGAGGAATCATGAACCACAATAAACACTTTATGTAAAAAAGCTCCTGCATTCTGTTCCCTTGGGCTAGAAGCCTTGCTGTTTTAAAGCATTCAAGAAAAGAACACATAGATACAGGAGGGATGGCAAACCTCTTTATAGCTGCATGTTGTCACATGTATGTTTGACAATAGCACAAAGAAAAGAGAGATCACAGGACGCAAGAGTAAAATGTTCAAGGAGTATCTGCTAGCAGCAAAAAGAGGGGATGCTCATGGACTCCCTCCCTCCTGGTCCACCAGTTTTTGCAGGGAAAAGGAATGGCTGATGGAACTGACTTTGCTTATGCTAACCTCAACTGCCAGGACTTATGAACTGAAAGTAGCTTTTTTGCTGCCTCTATAAAGCAAAAGCTGAAATCCTAACATAGCACATGTGGTAGTACATGGGATTGAATGAAAATAATTTTCTTTGAAACCCCTCCCATCAATTTTTCATGTTTTTGCCTTTTGAATGAATACTTTAAAATTCTCATTACAAAATAAATCATTGTGCCTTTTAAGCTGCTGTCAGAGAAGCAGGTTTTTAAAGTTTCTGGCACTGTTACATGTTGTTGCTAGAAGAGCTGACATCAAAAGGATTTGGAGGGTCAATGTGGATATGCTTTCCTTCTATCTGGAACATGCAGCTGGAGGCTCCAACACTCAACGCAGCCTTTCACTCCATATGAAATCCTTACATGCCATCAAACTACACCATCCTTTGACAATCTAGTGCTGTTCAGATGTGTCGGACTACACATCTGGAAGGCTGCAGGTTGGAGAAAGAGAGTCTACATAGATATTCATGCATATCTCTATGTCCAAACAAGTCTCTGTGGAACGTTCCGACTCAAAATGGTACAGAATAGGGCCACCAAATTAATCAAGGCATTGCTGGGCCAACCCTCCGAAAAAGAAAGCCTAAAGCATTTGGTGTGTTCCAGTTTAGAAATTAAGAACAAGTTTAGAAAATTATGAGAGAGAAATACTTTCCCCCCTCCCCTCATAATTAATACTTGTTCTCAGTCATGCAAATCCCCCAGCTTCCAATCAGCTTCAGGACTATTTTTCGTACAACAGGTAATTAATTTATGGAATACAAGGGCATAAGAATATAGAGCAGAGTACGTTTTTGAAGAGTAAGACAAGCAGGACCAGCCAAAAATGTTCAGTGTGGAGTGTTCCCACAGGCCAGCCAGTCATGATGGGGTTACAAAATAAAACATCTGACCTACTATGTTGCCCATCCCTAGTTTTTGGGATCAGATACGCAACTGAAGGTTTCCAGATGTTGCTGGACTATAATAATTCCATAGTGGACTATTGTTGGACTATTCATAATTCCATCCAGCGTGGCCCATTTTCAGGGATGACAGGACATCAAATAACATTTGGGACCATTGGGTTAGATGGACTCAAGGTAAATAGGTCTTTGGATGACAGTGCCAGATGATGGGACAAGCCACAAAGCAGGATGTTGCCTCCATGCCCTGCTTGTGAAGTCCTAGAAGCCCCTGACTGAAAGTAGCTAAAAACAGAACGCTTGATTAAATTGCCTTTCTGATGATCCTAGAGTTGGAGGGCGCTTTGCAGGCATTTAAATCCAATTTCTTGATGCAAGCAATGGAAAGCCAGGGCATCTCCAACACATGAGTCCACCAGCCTTCCAGGCAACTGGTTCAATTGTTTAGCAGCTCTTACTATTTTTTCCCTCTTGTTCAACTAAAAGCCACCCTCCTGTAATATCCATCTTATCCCCTCAGGCAGAGGAGAGGAAGTCCATGCTTTCCTCAAGGTGATAATCCTTCAGGCATTTGGAGAATGGAATCCAACCTAGCGAGGCAATTCTTATGCTCTTGTGTGCTAAGTGCGCAGACAGAACTGGATAGTCTATTGTGACTAGCAGCAGAGTTGCCCTATACAAAGAAATCACAGTAATACAGGATGCAGTTTCTTGGTTGCTTTCTCTGCTTCTTGGTTGCCAAGAAGGAGAGACTAGAAGAAGGAAGGGGCAGAAAAAGGAACTTATCCAAGCTGGAGGACACCAAGAGGATGAGCTAAACCCTTTCTGCAGGCCCCTAGTGCCTAGAGGCATGTGGGGTTGTTCCTATTATCCTACAGCTACATCATGAAGCCATGTCCACTTTAACTAATGGAATGGCTAATTCAGGTTTGGAGGAAAGCTGCCTGGGGCACAAAATGGCTTCTCATGTTACTGCTGGGTTGGCTCTCGGTATATTTACATGTTATAGCAGTGGCTCGATGGAGGCTGCTACTCCAAGTGGCTCTTCTTGCCTCACAGGGTCGGCACAAAGCAACTGACACCCTGCAAGATGCATCCCTGGATCCTTTGCCGTTTCCTAAGCAAGGCTGGAGTGAAACTCTCTGAGACCTAAATGCACATAAAGAACATGGAGTACAACAAAGCTCTTGGGCTTCTCTTAGCCTTCTGGCTTGACTGATGTGGATAAATTAGTGAGGCTTTCCTAGGTTCTCATCTCTGACCTGGTCTGCAAATTAGAACCAGAAGACTCATATTTACTGGTGGCTCCAGATTTTGGAAGACCCATGGGCAACATGGTTTCGGTGGCCCTCTTCCCTGAGGCATCTCTTTGCCTCACCTGGAGCCAGTCAGCATGGCTGCCCAGAGGAGGGCACAGTGTGCAATGGCCACTGCTCTTGCTCCTTGCTCCTGTTCTGCTTGCTCACCCAGGGGAGGCATGCAAAAAAAGCAAGAAGAAAGGGCAGCAGGAGGAATGGGGAGCGAGCCCACTGCTAACACGCTGACCTTGGTAGGTGCCTGACAACACCAGTTCCTGATGCTAGACCTAAAAAAATACCCGTCCCCCTCCAGAAATGTCTATATAATATATTGAGAGAACAATCACCTGAAGTTACATTTCCACCCAGCAGGGATGCTTTCAGCTGATTATTTAGTGGCATTTTAGAATATTCATCTCTTTAATGAGGGCTCTTCTTTGGAATTACAGTAATCAGGTTCAAATGTTAATTGGTAATAGGTGCTTTGCTGTAAAAAGATGACTTTGTACTCTCAAGGGGGAAAATAGTTGTGCTCTCTTCCCACCCCAACAGAAAACCATTTCGTGGTTTGAGTATTATTTTTTTTTTTTAATTAGAAGACAAAAAACTGCTGGCCTGCTCCAGCCAGCCTGGGGTATGTGTCTCTTTCTGTGGCTTTTTCTATTTTCCTCCTTCTTCATCTCACCCTGCTCCCATCGACAGCAATGGAAGGAACTGAACTACACCAGCTCTAGGGTGGCTATATTTTTGCAGTCTGTGTGGGGAAGTGCCAAGGGATCAAGGGGCCACAGAATCCTGCGGGGCCACAGCTTTCCCTGACCTGCCTCTGGAACACCCCATCTGTGTCTCCAGGACAGACTATGCTGAGCCCACAGCATGACCCCCAGGGCTCTTTTTACCACCAGGATCCCCAGATGGGTGAGGTGGACCTAGGCATGTTAGGGAAAGCCACAGCGGAGTGAAATGAGTTTGCAGTTCTGTGAATCCAACCAGCGTATTCTGCAGCAGATCAACATGTCAATAGAACAAAATTATGGTAAAAACATTGGTTAAAAATGACCATCAATGACCAAATGATAGCATGAAAGATCTGCAAGACTCGGGAGCAACAGATTTAGCAAAAAGTTTACATCCCTAGGTGGGTCTTCCCCAAAGAGAGGCTCCATATTACCAAAAAGGCAAACAGAGAAACCAAACTGACAAGACAACAATATTTTTGTTAGAACACCCACAGAAAAAACATCAAACTTTATAAGCTTACCAGCTCTTTTAATCCTCTTCCTCTCCTTCAGCTGATAGGGTTTGTGATCGTGGGACAAGGGGATAGCATTTCCATCCTTATCGCACAAGACACCCCTTGAATCCCCAACATTGGCTACTGTGAGCTCCTTATCTGAGAGTAATGCAATCAAACATGTTGTACCTGTAAGGGGAAAAGGAGCCAAGCATGAGGAAGAGACCATCAAGACAATGGGGTGAAAATGACTCCTGTTCACATAACGTTCTTCCCTGCACCTACCTTATCTGCATTCAGCAGCCATCAGGAACAGCAGCTGCATTTGTATCTGAATGAAACATCTAGTACTCCGATGACAGCCTATTTAATGGTGCTGATCAAATCTGACAGTCAATTTCTTCCCTCCACAACATTTTAGAATATCTGATTTAGGGTTGGCATTACAGCAGTCAGACCTTCAGTGGAGCACTTCACACCTGGCCTGCCATTCAGGTGTAATTTGAAAGGCTGTACTGCAGAAAACTCACCAGAGCAAGGCTGTGTTGTTGCTTTTTTGCTTTTTCACAGTCTATAAAAACCATTCCCTGATTTTGGAGATACCATTGCTGAAGAGGCTTGATAAAACACACCCAAGTTGTACTCTTCAGTGGGAGGTAAGTGACAGTATTGAAAGGGCTCTAAATCATGAACAACAGAAGGAAATATTTTCCCAACCTGACAGCTGTCTTCTCCCACTGGGGAAGGAGAGTAATAAGAGAGGAAATTCCTATTGACATATCAGCCTGCTTGCAGCCTTTCATGACTGACAGCGCCTTGCATTTACAAGATGTAGGAATAAATATCTGGGGCAGCTGTGACCTCCTTGACCTCTGCTGAAGGGAGTACCGTCAGGAAAGACAGCTTCTGTGTGCCTGGCGATGCGAAGCCACATTAAGCAGGAAAGCAGCATGGGGAACATGTGGCTGCCCAGATGCTGTTGGCCAGCAACTCCCTGCTGCCCTAGCTAGCAATTAAAGCTGTTGTCCAGCAACATCTGGAGCACCACACGGTCCCTGTCCCTTCAGTAAGGATTTACAAGTTTACACCCTCTAAACACATTAAGCTGCTTTATGCATGTGCAAGCAATTTAGTGGCGGTTGAATGGATCTAGTCACAATTCACAGTTTGGTCACCAAGTTCTGAATCTAAAATTATCAATTCAGACAAAAGTTTGCAGTTATGCTGTTTTTGAACTGTGTTCACATTTTTGCAAATGTGCCTCAAAGTGCATCATGGGAAGGTAGTCTTTTCAATAATGGTTTATTCAAGCAGACTTTTGAGCTGTTCTATTGGACCGCCTCTGGTTTTACTCTATTGTTGCATTTTTTAATGCATTTAGTTTACTATTACGCATTTCATTTATATCCTGCTGTTTTCATCTTGTGAGAAATGCAAGGTGGCTTACATAGCCAGTGTGACGTAGTGTGTGTGCGTGTGTGTGTGTGTGCGTGCGCGCGCGCGCGCGCGCCAGTATGTGAGAGCCAGTGTGGCGGCGTAGTGAAGAGGATGGGACTGGGACTCAGGGGATCCGGGTTCGAGTCCCCGCTCAGCCATGGAGCCAACTGGGTGACTTTGGGCCAGTCACGGACTCTCAGCCCAGCCTACCTCACAGGGTGGTTGTTGTGGGGATAAGATGGAGGAGGAGATATAAGCTGCCTTGAGCCCTTTGTAGGAAAAAGGCAGGATATAAATCGAAAAATATAAATAAATAAATAAATTAAATAAATAGCTTCACTGTATTCCCAGAAAAACAACCTTGTGAGGTAGGTTGGGCTAAAAGTGAGTAGTTGGCCCAGAGTCATCCAGTGAACTTCATGGCCAAGAGGGGCTTAGGAATGGCATTTCCCAGGTCCCTAGCACACCGCACTGGTTCACACTGACTTTACACTTGGTTTAACCAAATTTGTACTTCACATTTCAGTTTTCGTTCTTAGCCACTTTTTCTCCTAAAATCAATAGAATAGATAAACAAACATCAGTGTAACATGTATCCTATATGGCTCTTTTCTGCCCCATATGTAATTCGTTATGGTGCATCCTTCGCTGATTGACCATCGTCACATGTGCTTTGCTGACAGCCATCAACATCTGAACATGCAAAATGATGCTGGAGGTTGGCTGCTTACTGCCACATGTGCAGATCAGAAAACATCTCAGTTTGAATTTCAAAAATATGGAAGTGCATTAGAATGAGGCCAGGAGTTTAGATTCAACAGATGAGCCACCGATTTTGAATCTGAGCAACATCACTAATTTTGACTGGGAGCTATACAACATTGTTCTTCCCAAGTCCTCGTGCAGAAGCTCCTTTAAGTGCAAACAGGCCCACTATCAACATCCAGCCTGTGTGCTAAGCGAACACACTCTAAGCAGTAAAGCGCATCCCTCCCCTTGATCACTCTTTACAAAGACATCAGGAGATTAAGGAAGTGACCTTGTGGAAATGGAGGGCTTGAGGACATGTGATTAGGGAATCACATCCCTTTAAGAACTTCAGTGACCTTCCAAGGACTCTTTCCTCATTTTTAAAATGCTCCGTGGTGGGATCATTTCATGTATGATTCATTTCCATACAGAAAATTGCCTGAATATTTTCCTGTGTGCTAAGACAGGATGGGTTGGGGGTTGTTTTGTTTTGCTACATGTACTTGCTGCTCCTGTCTTGTCTGTCTTACTGGGCTCCGAAAGCTCCCCAGATATTTTGGACTACAAGTCCTGGCATTTCTGACTTTGGCTCTGCTGGCCAGGAGCTGAGCTGATGCTTTCTCTTACAGGTGAGCAGACGCATGCTGTTGAAGGCAGCAATGCTCTTCTATCTCCAAATAGCAGTAGGTCTCCCTGAGCAAAACACAATCTACTCATACACATGCTTTTCATCTGCAAAGAGCACATGGTTCCTGGCCAATAGTTTTCAAATGCTTCCTGGGCATTTGCTATCAAACCATAATGTCTTGCAATAAATTCCAGTTTGTACTTACAATGCAGATTATGTGATAGTCAGCCTGGAGTGTCCCATTCAGCCAGACCATACTCACCCTATCTTACTCGGGTCCAAGCAAAAGAAACATTTCTTTTGCAACTAGTTGCAGCTCTCTGCTGAAGATCAAGTCCAGGTCATCTGGATGCTGGCACTGCAATGCAGGTGCCCTGCCTGAGGTCATCTTAATGCTAAATATCTAGCAAACCTATTGAATAGTAAAGTTCTCAGGTGCCTAAACAATAAAGCATCTCCCAGAGTCCACCTCAGAGCTGAGGATGAGTCATTAGCAGACAAAAAAATAAGAGATTCTTCTGGAATCTCCACTCAGAAACACTGAAGGAAATACACTCCACTGGGAAGGAAGTGTATTTCCGTGTATCTGGGGTCTCTTCTCTCTCAGAACTGGTGCTAAGACAAACTTCCCCAGGAAGTGAGGAAGCTCGATGTGGGCACCAGAGCAGACTGCACTAAGGTTTTGCTTTGGTACAGGTGCAACAGTGCTGTTTCCCCAGTGAACAGGGAAGACAGGAAGCACTTACTCACATCATGCATAGTTAGACTATGGAATTCACTGCCACATGAACTAGTGACAGTCACCACTCTGGATGGTTTTAAAGGGGTACTGGACAAATTCATACAGGAGGTTATCAATGGCTACTAGCTTTGCTGCCTGGGGTTGCCTCTGTTATCAGAGACGCCATGCCTGCATACTCCAGTTGCGGAGGAGCTTGGGAAGGTGAAAGGCTTTTCCCCGTCCTGCTTGAGGGGTCCTGTGGACAATTAGTTTGCTATCATGTCAGCAGCATGCTGGACTGGATGGACCATTGACTGGATCCTGCATGGCTGGCGTAGGCCGTCTAGCAGAATTCTATCATCGGAGAAGTACAAGGAACCAGGAAGGCAACTTAACACAGAGCTGTACTACCTATACTCTATTTTCTGTTTATTTGTCATTTGCCATCGAATTGCTTTGTGTTCTGAATCTGACCAAGCTTTCCCTAATAAGCCTTTTACCCTGTTTTAACCAAAGCACCGCTGTGTGAAAAACAGGAGACTCACATGGGGCTGCGCCACATTATTGGTCACATTAGCACTTTTTAAATAATCAGGTCGAATTTAACATAAGCAAGTTCATAACTTAGCTGTACTCCCTTAATGACAATGAGAGCTACAGAGAAGTTCAGCACAAGAGATTCCAGTAGAATCTTGGATAGTTATTCACAAGGGACAGAGTGACTGGGTTTTGGTGATGGCAGCTCAGCTGGCTTGGTCACACCAGGTCTTGCTCCCATAGCAGGGGTATCTGTGGGTGCCAAGTCACCCCAGTTTGTTTTTAGGGGAACACTGGCAAGGGATAGTAATGGAAAAGCACAGCCTACGGAAGCCTTTCCCAACTTGGCTTCATGTGAATGGAAGAGATGTCCAGCACCACTGGCCAACTGCTGGCCTTCACTGGCGCATTAGACTAGAGCAGATTGGAGCTGATTCAAAATAGCTGGGGAGCACCCTATTGTGGGAGGTTTGTCTAGACCACACTCAGTATTCCATAATGCATGACTTCTGGTGTTATTGACCTTCTCACTAACCCCCCACCCCACCTCGAGCAACTCCAGAGCTTCCCGAAAACACTTAGACAATCATCTCTCTAGTCTCAGTGAAGACAGCTCCGTCACCACCAGTGATTGACTGCTGCCGCCATCCTAAGTATCCGACTAATGAAGTCAGCGTTTCCAGTTTATTCTGAGTACCTCATTTGCTTTTGAGTGGCAGACACACACAAGGTGCTCAAATGACTGCCTCTTATGTTTAATGAATGCATGATGAGGCAGGAGGTGCACATTGGCTGCCCATGCCTTGCACTGATGTGCCAACTGGTGCTACTCCATCCCTGCCACACGTTCAAAGTGAGAATGTGGACCGAGGTGAATGCAGTTCTGCGTGTTTAAGCTGCTTCAAATGCTCACTGAATGCATTGTGAGGGTATTGTCCGAACATCCCTAAAGCTTATGAAATGCTTTAAAAATTTAAGATTTAGGAGGGTTTTTCCCTAATTGCATTTCTATCTCCCCTTTACTTCAAGAAGTTCTAAGTTGCACACACTGTTCACCTGCTGCCCATGCATTCTCACAAGGATCCTCAAAGCTTGAGACAGTGACTGGCTAAAGGCCACCTAATGATTGATTTGGCTTCCCTATCCTAAAGCAACCCCTGCTCTAACACAAATTTTTGCACTCCTTACTTTGGAAGAACCATTACCACCAAAGAAAGCTAACCTAACCAGCAGCTATGGTAGCAAATACATCATAAACTGGTGTAAAAGTTGCCCAAAGGAAAATAACCCAAGGTCTTTTCCATAATTTGACCCCTTTTCAATGGTGAGCCTGAAAGACGTCAGCACACACACACACACAGTAGCAAAGAAATGTGTATTATAAAAGCAGCTCTTTCTTTTTCTTTTTTCCCAGCGAACACACCTGACATTTAAGTTAACTTATTTGAGGATGGCTGAAATTAATTTATTCTCACATCATCACAATTCATGTTCCAGTTTATCATTTAATGGTAAATAAAATTAATTTCATGCTTGCTTTCTCTTCCTTTTATATGGGGCAGAGGTGTGCAAGGTGAATTTTCACCTCAGTTCGTTAATTTACATCTGATTATTCATGAGACGAAGACATCTGTCTTCTCATATAATGGAGACCTGGAAGGGGTCTGCACTGTATTAGCTATGCAGAAGAATGAGGAGGTTATAGAAAAACAATCTTGTTAATCTATGCATGAAAAGGAAAGAAAGGGATGACAGAAACACCATCTTGAGTATCCTGATCCTAAAAAATTGTGATGCCATTCTACCTGAAACAGGGGTGCAATACCATTGTAAGTTGATGTATGCAAAAATGTTAAAAAACAGTGTATTTCACAGTCTATTATTCTCCATTATAAACACACCTTAATTGGTGCATCAAATCTTAAAAATGGGCTCTGAAAGCTGATACACCTTCAAGAGAATAGATTTGCCTCTACTGCATTCAAATTCCTTATGCAGAAGGTATCTTTCCTGTGTTCTGCGAAAATATGGAGGGGGTTCTGTGTCCCCTAAGTCTCTGTTCCTGCCAGTCCCATTCATTCCCAGATCTTTCTGCTCGGCCATAAGGGGGATTCTAAATGGATTTAGCTGAATGCTCATAGGCTATTTCACACATTTTGATGCCCTGCTCAATTCCCCCCTTGGCTCTGTTCCCTTTTCCTCTACCACCAATCATTCAGTGGTTTCTGGGTTTCTGCACACCCCCTGCACCATATTTTTCTTTAAAAGGTGAAATGCACTTCCTAAGGCTTAGTTACTGGCAGTATCAGCTTTATGCTAAAATACACTGGGTTTTTAAATTGTTTTTGTTTAATCCTGTTTTGCCTTTAGCTCCACCCTCTTTGCCTTTGGCCCCACCCCTCACCGAAATGTACTCCCTGAGAGCTACATTTCTGAAATGGAATTCAAACCTCAGACTGGAGAAGGCCCTCCACTGCCGGTGTAGCCTACATGCCTAAGCTTCCCATTCAAATCTTCCATCCAATATGAAAAGATTTGCAGTGAGGCCAATGAGAAGCCAGCAATGCAACTCTTTGCGGTGAAGCCAGCAATGCAACTCTTCCCGGCCTTCCATGCATACTTGGATAACATCTATATAGAAGCAATGCTAGTTTAGCTCAGGACCCAGCCAAGGTTCCTGTTTTATCCCTGTAACATCTGAGGTGGGTGCAACCAGAATTTTGTCTGGGTGGATGCTTTATCTGCATGAGTTTTTACTCCTTCAAGGGACAGGGAAAGAGAAGGGAGATTTGCAGAAACCATATGTGGAACATCCAGGTCACACTGCATGTATTACAAACATACAATTTTACAAAGCAAACAGACACTATCATTCTCCCTGCCACTTCTACCTTTTTTGGCATCTCAAAAAGTCTGTTTAAGGTGCAAAGATGAAGCTTCTGCATGACACCTTTTGGCTGGTACAGCTAGAAACCCTTCATGTTGAAGGAATTCTGGAAAGGCATCATATAGAATTTTTAACACAGTTTGTTTTTGTTTCTCTTTTGTATCGACTTTTGACACGGAATGAATTTCTTATTGTTTCTATTCTAACACCTGTGCATATAAAACTACTGGAAAAACATCCTGGCAGGATGGTAATTGTCAATTTGGCTTATGAGATGCTGCTTTCCATCTCTTCTGCAGAGTTGACTGACAACTGCCTGGTTCGCATTATGCCCCTGAACCCACACAGCAGTCTGCTGCCACAGGGGATGAAAGCCTATTGCATGTTTTCTTTATTGACATTTCATTCTCTCAACCTTGTAAAATGGAAGGAGGGAAAAATCCCAGCATGCTTCTCAGTTGCCTCCAAATTTAATATCACTGCGCAGTGGAAAATTCCTAACATAAAGAGTCCACAATTGAGAACACATGTTGCATATTAGTTCCTAGGTATCCCACTGAATAGCAACCGGTAGTACAATTTGAAAAGAAAAAAAAAGGCACCAGGAAATTTCAAACCTACTTGAAAAGAAAAGTTGGCCTTGAGGAACAAAGAAGTTGAAAAATGGAAAATTAAAATGAATCAAGACATGTTCCAGATCATGTTAGGAGTCTTTTGAAGCTGCAGAGATTTGCAAAACACTGACTTGGACCCCAATTACCAGAGTTTCCTACACTACTACTCCACTCAGCTTTTGCATAACAAGTTACATTTCTCATCTTCTTGCTTTTTGACCACTGTTAGATAAAAGTACAACCACAGCTGGCTTCAGGATCAGCAGCTGGAATCAGTATGACCCTGCAGCCTATTAAAGAAGGCTAAATAAATAAAACATGTTATTTATTAAAAATGTTTTAATAAATAAATAATAAATTAATTAATTTCTGGCAATATGGTGAATAGCATGAGACTGCTAGAAGATTGCTATCTAATACTGACAATTAAATTCAGTCCTTCCACTATCAGAGATGACTCTTGTGTGCTTCCCCTACCCCTGCCCTCAACAAACACTAAATTCACTTTCTAAAGGAAAATACAGACATCCTAAAAGCTATAGTTGGTTGTTATGGCAACTAAAGCTCAATAAATTACTATGATCAAGAAAATTCCACTGGCCTCAAAATACGAGGAGGGTGTTTCCAGTTTAGACTCTATTCTCTGCGTTGTCACTCTGAACTGTTTTTTTAATTAGCAAGACCTTACATGTAGAGAAAGAGGATACAAAAGAGGAGGAAGTCTGTGGTGGGGGTACTCTGTCAGTAGAAGCAGAAAGTAGGAAGAGGGAGAAAGCCACAGCTGCAAAAGATAAAGAGATAACTGAGCTGCCATTAAATGAGGGCCTGCTTTTTTCAATTTAAACTCAGCATCTTTTTGCACCTGAGTGGTACAAAAAACCAACCAACCAACCAACAAAAAGTTGGCCCTGCATCTTGCAGTCAAACATTGCTGATAAACCCAAGAGACTAATCTCACCTTAAGCAGGTACTCTTTAGGTCCTTTTGGTCTAATTTTAATAAACCTCAAGCTTGACAGATTCTAGGGATGTTAAAGAAATCATCCATTGATTCAAGTAAGTTTGGATTTCTTAAGAACCTGTGAATTCCACAGGGGCCTGCTTTTCATGAATCTCACAGATTGTGCAAACTTATAGAGCAGTTTATTTTCTGGAATGTTTTGCAAATAAAGGTGTAGAAAATTATAATTTATTTTTAAACTACGTTTCCCTCATAGGCTAAAACATTAAAAATGTCCTTTTTAACACATGTTAGTGGGAAATTGTCCAAATCTACCAGCCCACTTTATCTGTGGGTCCCACGAAGGGTAGTGGATATGCCATCTTGTAAGAACACCTGCCATTGACTTCCACTTTACATTCTGTTTTTCAAAGCTGGGGGATGACAATGCACAGCCTACAGACTGTACACAGCTTCCACTGCCCCCGTGCTTCCTTATTCAGTGCAAGGGGGAAAAGAGTAAGGGGAAAATGGCTGATTTTAGCTCTAGGGAATGCTAAAAGGCTCAAATGTAGCTTGTTCTTCGGCTCCATTTGTGACCCTTCAATGCTCTACATAGGTTTCTAAGGTTTACCTGTACATTTGTAAGATACAGCAACTGCTATAATAAATGCCATTTGTTTCCTGGGCTCTCTTTCTTCCCAAGGAAAGCAAACCTGAGCAAAGATATCCTGGAATGTCTCACCACTCCAAGAGTGGAGAAGGGGGCTGTAGAAGCTGGAGGTAGAAGAAATAACTTCCACAACAATCAGTTCTAGCCTTCCCCAGTCTGCTGCCCTTCAGATGTTTGGGGCAACTCTCATCACCCTGATGACTGGCCAGCAAAGCTGGGGCTGATCAGAGTTGTAGTCTAAAACTTATGGAGTGGATCATGTTAAGGAAGCCTCTATGCATTCTCACTGCAAGGACCATGAGCATGTGTGCTTTTCTAAAGATACAAACAGCCTGTTCTGATTACCGGCTTTTGAACAACATGCCTTGATAGAGGTAGAGATGCTCCAGCAGTCAAACTCCAAATTTTTTAGAAGAACAAGCCCTCTGCTGGCTCTCCTGCGGCATTTGAGAAACCCAGACTCATCCATTTGCAGACCTGTGTAAAAACCGCACTGGCTTCACCAGCTTTCTGCTCTATGCCCTTGATAGCCTCCTTTATTCCTAAAATGCCTGCAGGCTGGAAGAGATAGCATGATAATTATTTTTATTTCATTGGTTGCAAAATCTGAATATTAATTACAACTGTTAACAATGATAGCAATACTTCCAGCTACACTGTGTTCACTATCACTGTGGTGTATCCAAACACCCATGGTGATATTGCATAATTCATTTACCTCTCTCATCTGTCTGCTCAACAACATTGCAAATTAGAAGCCCTCAAAAAAAGTAGATCTGTACAGCGCTGCAGGAAGAGAGAACTGCTTGACTTTCTAATTCTGTTTCTTTGAAGTAGCATCACAGGCATTTAATATTTGTGGCTGAAATCTTGCAAAGACACTAATCGAGCTTGGCATTTTTGTCTCCAGGATGATCAAAAGAACTAGAAAGGTAGCCACAGCTGAGCATGTAGGACCTGTCCCATCACGTCATGCTGGACCTCTACAAAGCAAAGAAATAAGGATTGAAGCCTATTTTATGGAAGACAGAGAGGAGCCAATTTGGAATGTTAAATTAAAGATTAGAGAAAGGCCATACAGATCAAAAGGACAGGGAAGGTGTGCCATTGCATAGATCCACAGTATGTATTGCTAAAGCAAAAGGTAATACAACGTAAGGGTTAACCTTCCAATTATTTGTTAACAATTAAAATAGTAAATTCCTGGGAAGGTCTAAGGAAAGAGTGCCTGTCACAAGCTGCAAGGCAGCCTTCTCTAAGCTGGTCCCCTCCAGATGTGCTAGCCTATAATCTGGCACATCTGGAGGGTGCCAGCTTGAGGAAAGCTGCGCTAGGGAGTAACAAGTCCAATGGCGTTTCAGCCATGGACAAATGTGTTAAAAAGGTGCCTATGGCCATGCAGCCTGCGCGGGATTAAAGCAGGGTTAAAGACAACAGCCACATGCCTGTTTAACCCAGCGGCTGCATACCAGTGGCTTCACAGAGCTGATACTGCTGTTTGCCTTTGGCGACACCGAGTCTGGTCCTCTGGAGCAAATTGACCTGACACACACCGTGTAAACTAATGTCTTAATTAGAATATGGTCATCTCTCTGTTTCTTTACTTCTCTCAATTTTTCAGCTTAGAACCTTTAACAAATTGCTGAAAAAATGTGTTGTAACATAAACTGGGTGTAAATGAGTATTTATTGTAAAATACGTATTAAATGCGTACAGATTTCCATATGGATCCTTTCCCTCTGCTTAATGCAGAAATGGACTTGTCACTGCACATGAACCTGATTCACGGAGTTCTATCCACAGCATTTGAATCTACCTAAAGGGAAATCTGCATTCTAGAGGAGGACCCTTCACAGATCACTGGTGCAGCCAATGAAGGACAAAGGATGCTACTGATACAGCACATGCATCCTTGCAGGGCATCTGCTCCCTTCCGGTTTCACGCTGTGATCTTGAGCACAGAAACTGCTGGATAAGAGGAAGCTCTTAGTGATGTTGCTACTTTTTTTTAGTGTTTTGATACTTCTAAACCCTATGATTCTATTGGCTCTACAGATTAATAGGACCTCTATCCCTTTTGCTTTGGCCACGAGAGTTGTGAAATCTTTGGTAAAGCTATGCACAGCTTCCATTTTAGAACTGCTAAGAAGTGATGGGGGTGTGACTGGGCAAAACTAATGAATTTTTCCTGCTAAGAGAAATTCTGAGAGCTCAACTGGGAGATGGGTCAATTCACTCTCTCTGCTCCAGCCCCCTACCCTCCTTCCAAATCTACTTTGGGGGGTTGGGGGAGGCTCCAGAGCAGATTTACAGGAGACAAGGGGGATCTAGGGTGACTGGAGAGGGAGAAAGTCCCATTGCACAAGCGGACTTTTGTTCAAGTGATGATGGGTTCTGCTGGTGGAGACTAGAACAAAGCCAGAGGAAATGGTTCACTACCAGATTAAGCAGCATGCAGAAACTAGCTGAACAGGCAGCCCGAGAGAAAAACAGATGCTTACCTGGACAATAAGGAGCGCACTGAGGCAAAGCGATTAATACAAGTCATGCAGAATCTTCCTGAATCAGAGATCATTAGAGATTGGTTGTGTGGGAGTGTGGCAGAAGCGTGCTGCTAAACACGGTGAGGAAGTTGTGCAATGGGGAAACTAGAGTGCAAGCTAGGTAACAAATTTGCTAAGGACAGATTAGAATCAAGTGCTTGCCTACACCAGCTCAGAAGATACATTACTTTGGAGAAAACACAGTCTTTACTTGTAGGGACTAGGTTTGTCATTTTCCTTAGGAAGAAAGGGGACACACACACACACACACAAACATAGTCAAGTAGGGACACATCTGGGGCATGTTTATTGATTAAAATATAGCTGGTAAATAGCAGAGATTCAGGGAAGAAACAATCAGATTGTACATCTGCAGTTATGCCTGCCATTACATTTCTGGGGATTGACTACACATCAGGTGTGCACTTGGATAACGTAATGTGCAGCTGCAACTTTAGTATTCGTATCTACACAAGCTACACCTGCAACAAAAAGGGAGCATGGAATGCTTCTATCCAATGTTCCAGCGCATCAACTTGCTTTCCTCTGGGACACTCTGTTCCGTTCCTGCCCCCACCTGGTTTCCTGGTTTGTTGTTGTTGGTTGCGAAGTCGTGTCCGACCCATTGTGACCCCATGGACAACATTCCTCCATCCAAAACAGCAGACAAATTGCACTGCTCTTAAAACTGAGAAAAGACCATACATCTTACAAAACTTTCACAACTGGAGCTGCAGTCATGGCACAGAAAGCAGTGACTAGTGACCAAGCGGCATTCCTCAAGATCTAAGACAGAATCTTACAGATTTTGCACCTAGCAAAGGGAAGTTTAAAAAGGAATAATGTGACTTGAGTCAGGAGATGCTGCTCTTTAAATGTGCATGCTAAACAATACCTTTGCATCTTGGCTGCATCAATCTGCAGTGCATTTTATTTGTGTATCAAAAGTGTAACCCAGCCAAAGATTTACGATGGGTCAAACTCCGCTTTTCCTAAATTTGAAAATTAAAGCTGAATTTAGAAGCTGCAATACAGAACAGTCTTTTATTTGCTATACTTGAAGACAGCAAGTGTGGCAGAGAGGTGCCGAGTTGGGTGCTTTTTTTTGCATACTTCTACCTCTAAGATGAACGGCAATTTATGTATTTTTAAATCACTAATGGAATCTGCACAAATAAGTCTCTGAAAATCCTGTGGCCTTAGCATGATTTATGTAAAATTGGTCAATTTGCATAATGTTTTGTGCAAGTTACCAATTTGTACAATACAGCTGATCCTGGTTTTCAGGTTTCTGCAAATTTCAGAGTGGTAAAAGAAGCACAAATCCCACTCTGTTGCAGACAGCTTGATTCACACCACAGAGTAAATGCTAGCACTGGTTTAGTTAAATGCTGCAACCTGAGGAGGGCATTATCATAAAAATTAGTTAGATTTTCACATGCTATCAAATTCCTTACACATCCCTAGTTTGCTGTAAGGGAGAGGCCCCATTGAGTCATAACTGTCAAACCTTAACTGAGCCTTAACTGATCGTACTTAGTTGGCAATCCACACTCTTACTTCCTGGTTTAAGAAAGCAATAGTTTGCTGGGAAATCCCAAATGGTAACTGTAGTTGGAATGGGTTTCTTCATAATTCTGGTTTGGAAAGCAACCTATGGTGAGAATGAATCATGGTTTCCTCAATTGGATATAACATGCAACTAGGAAGTGAGGGAGGGAATCAGTAAACAAGAGCAGGAAGGTACATGTCAGCCTGAGGCTTGGCCATCAAGGCCAAACTGAGGCTCATACGGCTGTTAGCTGAACTGGGGTGGAGTTTTAGAGTTGGAACAGCGTTCCCGTTCAGGACCCTGCCTTGAACCTCATTCTGTGGCATTGGGCAAGTCTCTCTCAGCCATATCTGCACCACAAGGCTGTTGTGAGGATAAAACGGAGAATGTCCTTATTCCTTACACCAAGATCCTTTGAAAAAGAGAAGTATACAAATGTGATAACTATCAAAAGGATAAGGCTATCCTATTTCCAATATGACTAGGAATACATTTGGGTTTATAATGTACTTATAATGTTATGATCTAGATAAATCTCCTTCAATCTAAATAAAATTGTAGAGTTCATACTTACAGGAAAAAATATTACCTGTACTAAAACTAATAAATGCTAATAAATCTGTCTCCCAGCCCCCCTCTGCTCTGTAAGGTTGCTGTGAATAATTGCATGATCTTTAGATTGCTGAAGCCTGCAAATATTAGGTCTTGCTTAATTATGGTGTGAATTCAAGCCTGAACACCAGTGTGTTTGTGTGTGTGTGCGTGTGTGTAGGTGATGGTGGACAGGATAATTTTTGCTAAGTCTTCAGTAAATAACCACCGTATCTCATGTTGTCCACTGCATGTTGTATGTATTTTCTGGTTAATTGATGGCTTTCATTCTTTAAGGGCCAACATTGCAAATAGGGAAAGAAGTATAAACCCATGTATTTATGAAAATACGTTAATGCTTCCCAGAAGCAAGAAGTGTAACAATATATAGTTTCAGCATTTTAGTCAGGTGTTTGTTTCTTTGGAACACAGGGCCAGGTTGAGAGATTAGCACTTCAGAACAGCTTCCTAAACTCAGAGGTAGAATATGTATATGAAGGATCCATGTGATCTAAATTCCTTTAATTTAAGCTAAATTCCTTGCATTTCCAGTTATTTCTTCAAGAAACAGTGCTTCTCAGTTTTTTGAACTGTCTACCCCGTACACTATGCTATCTTCTGCTTTACTTCCCAAAACATTACCAATCATGTGTAGCATAGCTGAGCATTCAAAGGATCCTTAGAACAATAATGTATATACAGTTTAAGCATGCAAGGAAGGGAGGATGAGATTACTAGTCCCATTCAAACACTCAAAGAGGATCATTGTGTGAATACTTTCCAAAAACACATTCAGGGAAATGGAAGAAGAAAGCAGCAGCTCTTCCTCAGCTCCACCATCCCAAAGTGTTTTGGGAAATAGGGGGAACCATTTGGAATTGTGGAGGTCCTCTGGCAGGATCCAGCCCACCAAATAACATTAACAATAATGTTAATAATTATACACCTCTGTTATCTCTAATCCCCACTCCTGGCCTTGCTCACTCTGTGTTAAAGCTCCAGACTTCATAGTCTTTCCTCACAGGGGAGTTTCTCCAGCTCTCTGACTCTTTTTTGTACCTTTCTCCCTCCAACTGTATTCTTCTTATGCGCTGCACTACTAACCTTCTTTAGGGCAATGGTTGGCAGACTTCCCCAGTCCAAGATCCATTTGCACAAAGAATCCTGCCTTCGTTAAACATAATTAATCGTGCAGTGTTTTCTATGCTGTCCAAGGTAAAGAATGTTGAGGGAATGCCACACTAGTTCTCGGGAAAGGCATTCACTCCCACCACCAGTGTAAAAAGAACAAGCCGTGCTTTTTCAGTCCTGACACTCCATCCTTTGAAACACTATATCAGCACGGCAGTTTCTGAGATAGGCATTAGATTGACAAATGTGTTTCTTCTGGCTGTAGCTGCTGTTATGAAATGGGTTATCCAGCAGTCAAAAAGCTGGGTGCTTGCCTGCTTTATCTAAGCACATGTAGCTTTGTGCAGATTACAGGAATATTTTCTTTCCCTTTGCACATTAGATGCATTGCCCTTTTACCTTCTGCTGTGATAATGCTGGACATGTTTTCTGATTACTTGATTGAAGAGCTGACAAGAGAAACTGCAACAGCTTAGAGTATGCATGATTGCTAAAGCAAATATGGGTGGACTCTCCCTGGCTTCACCCAGATAGATACAAAAAAGTATCTCGCAACTGACAAATCTTTTGGGTGACATTAATTTTTATGTATCCAAGCATAAAAGTTAATCACTGAAAAATGGAGGCAGTATTGAGCAGGCTTTCCATCTTCTAGACTGTTCAGTGCACTGTTTCATGAATGCAGTGCTATTCTCTACACAAAAATGGATGGCAAGATGGCACCAATGCCTTCACACCAGACAAATGGCAGGTGATCAGTTACACTCTCATTTTTCTTCTTTCCCTTTTTGAAACAAAAGATAATATGCGAGAAAGAAACTGTAAGTTCAGAGATGCTGCTTTATGCACTGCTGCTGCTACAGAGAAAACCTCCACTGAAATTCCCGATGGGCAGCTAAGTGGGTACGCAAGACAGAATGCTGGATAAGCAGATGAGGGTTGTGTCTTGTTGCAGAGGGTGTTGTGGCCTGGATTCTGGAGCACAGCCCCCACTTCCACACTTCCTCAAGCTGCTGAATGATTTAAACGTGGGCAGCCTTTGAACTGCATCCAGCAAAAAAAAAGGGGGGACTCAGGGCAATTCATTCAGCACCACATTACCCAGACCAATCCAGGAGCAGCCACCTTTTGAATCACCTGGAATTTGAATCACCTGGAATTTCCAAATGACTTTCAGAAGTTCACTCTGCATAAAACACAAGTCAGCAATCCAGTCTAGGGTTAGGTTATGCATAACCACAGCCAGGGCAAGTTTCTCCCTAAGATGCTCTGAGTTGTCTGCGGAACGCTCTGCAAAAAGCCCTCGGGGGAAGAGCTGCAACAAGTAGAGCACACCTGTTTTGCCCCGGAAGGCCCCAGGTTCAATCTCTGGCATCCCCAGGTAGGGATGGAAAAGACACCTGCCTCAAACTCTGGAAAGCTGCTGCCGGTTGGTGCTGACAATATCAAGCTAGATCAACCAATATGGTTTAAATCATCTTCCTGTCTTTTCCAGCTCTAAACCAGGTACTCCTCCTAACCTGGCTCTACCAGAATTGACCTCTCCACTTTCTTGTTCCTATGTTTAGGTGGTATGCAAACATTTAGGGGCAGAGGACATTTTTTAAAAAGCAGAGAAAGCATGCAGAAGTGTCTTCTTTTTCTTACTTTTAACCTTTTCTTTAAAACCTCCAGATGCTTGGCCTACAGCTCCCATGATCCCTCACTGCTGACTTGCTGCCAACAGGAGTTATAGGCCAAAACATCTGGAAGGCCACATGCTACCAACTCCTGAAGCAGATGTCATCCTGAAGCAATTGCAGAAGGTTATGGCAATCTCAGAACTCAATCCCCAAAAAGTTCTGCTTATGGTTGGGTTCCTTAGATGACACAGTAATCATTCAGTTTCAATTCTATGTCTTTTTCTGGGTACTTTCTTTGGTTTTTCTTAGAATGGGGAAAACAGGGCTTTATTTCCGAGAGTGCTGAATATTGGCGCTATCTCACTGCAGCACAACTCCACCCAGAGGCTATTTGCTGGAAAATCAGGAAAGGCAAAGTCCTGTGTCTAGTTTGGATCTCAACTCTGCAATGGACCTGTAAGTAGAAACAGCAATTAAGGGCCTTTTGAAGAAAAAGATCAAAGAGCTTCTACATGATGCTTGCTGAGCACCATATGGAACTCTTCTGACTGCCAACCTAAAATGTTGCAGAGCTTAGCTGCAGAGGAATTCTTGCACTCTGGCAGAGCCTACTGATAGAACTCACCATGCCAGGTTGGGCATTTGATCCCAGAGCTGCCAAAGCCAGAGGCCAAAGCCAGAGGCAAGCACACTTGTCTGGAGTTATTCCACTATGCAACAGGAGTGGCTAGAACTCCAGAGGTTTTGGACTTCAGTTCCCAAAGGTCCATGCCAGTATGGTCTATATTGCAAATACTGGAAGCAAGAAGTCCCAAAACATCTATTTTCTATTTTCTGAGTCATTGTCTATCTACCTCTGCCATAGAGCCTTTAGGACAAAGAGGAAAAATTCGCTTAAAAGGCCTAGAGCCCTAACAAGGGTAAATGTTACATATCTTCTTTCATTCTACCCAAATGAGGATGACATGGAGTTTGGTGTTGGCAAGGTCTGGTGTTTTCATTTACATGATGTATGAATTATAACATAGGTTTTGTTTTTTTAAGCGATGAAATAAGTGGCTGGTTTATGTTAAAGTAGGACCTTTCATTGTAATAATGGATTAAACTATTCCATTTGGAAATAACAGGCAAATCTGGGACAGACTACTGTATGTTTTGCCATTTGTAAACCTGAAAACAAATCACTGTTGCCTTTTAAGGTATTTCAAAAATGGATAAATTATGTGTTAGAGAAAATAGGTTCCAAGTTTTCTTAACCACAAACTAAGTTAGGATTTTTCAGTTATTGAAATGTTAACCAGAATCACATAATGAAAACTTACACATTGAGGAAGAAATAATTAGAAAGTTTGTCTTCCGTTGTTGATGGCAGTTTAAAAATTTGTAAGGAACAGACTTGAGAATACAATGTAGGAGTTTTGTTACTCTATGGCAGAAGTGAGCAAATGGTAGCTCTCCAGATGTTTTGGTCTTCAGCCCCTAGAAACCTCAGCCAGCGTTGCCAATGGTAAAGAATTATTTGAGTTGAAGTACAAAACAAGAAGAGAAATGCTGGAAGAGATCAAAGGTCTATCTGGCCCACATTCTGTTCACACAGGGGCCAACTAGCTGCCTATGGAAAACCCACAACATAATGCCTCTGATAATGTAGGTACCATATACCATTGGGACTAGTAGCCATTGATATCCTCTGTGAATCTGTCCAAAACCCTTTTAAAGCCATGCATATTGGTGGGCATCATTACACCTGGTGGAAGTCAATTCCATAGTTTAATTATGTACTGCATGAAGAATGACTTCCTTGTAACTGTCCTGAAGCATCCAACAATCAGATTTATGGGATGATTCTGGGTTCTAGTATTATGAGTGAAAAAGACTATCTTCCTACCCACTTTTTCCACAACATACATAATTTTCTGCACCAATATTATGCCTCTCCTTACTTGTCTTTGCCCTGAGCTAATTACTCCTGGATATTTATTGAAAACTTTCTTCAAGAGGAGTTGCTCCAGCCCCTTGATCATTTTAGTTTGTGTTTCTGCACTATTTCCAGCTCTACAATCTCCTTTTTTTTAGGTGTGGAGATTTACTTTCTGCCCACCCCTGCTCTCCGGTTTTTGGCATGACTGTTAGCCTACACAGGTAATGGATTAAGGACAGGATATGACCCTAAGCCAGCATAATAAACACTTCACAATAATAGCTTCAGGATATCATGAATGTTTTAATGAACTGAGAAATGTTCTCAGGTCAGAGCTCTGTGAAGTCAGAGAGGCGGGCCTTCTTAAGCTCAGCCTTGTTGTTCAACACAGAACCTTTGCTTCTGCTAGCTTAAGAAAAAGACAGAAAGGTAAGTAGCAAAAAGGATGTAACCACACTATCATTTAATTTTATTTATTACATTTATATACCACCCAGATGAAAGATGCTCTCAGGACAGTTTACTAGCATCAAACACCTGCACAACACAACATCAATAAAATAAAAACCAAAACAATAAATAAAATCAAAATAACCAAATAGGAGAACATTAAAGATGCAATTTTATGCATTTTAACCCCCAAAAACATGCTGGTTAGAGAATGCTGGGAGCTGTAGGATGCTTTTTTGTCTAAACAAGCACAGAATCGAGCAATTAAGGGGTTAAAATAGTTAAAGAGACAGCTTAATCATCAAGGGCAACAGATCAGAAATTAAATGGCTTGCAGAAGAGGTGGGTCTTAACCTGAGGTCAACACTGATTCCTCTCCACAGGCAGGGGAACAATTAGGGTCACCCACCCATGACTACAAACACACATCTTTCTTTGTACCATGTCAACTGTTAGTGCCCTCAAGGGATTCTGAGAATTGTAATTTGAGGTGTTGACCATTTTGATAAAAAATTCTTGCCCCCTTCATCAGACTGCAGTTCCCCTAACATCTTAGGCGAGAGAATGCTATTGACCCAATTTCACTAACATTAGTTAAAGAATTCTGAAGCACTCAAGAATAATGAGCAATCAGAAATATACGTCCATGCTACATCAGTGTTTCTATGCTTTTGACGATGGGACAGTATTCTTAGATGGACAAATAAATTTTGCATGTAGTGATACAACTCAAAGTACTGTGTATTGGCTAACACACACACACACACACACAGATGATTTATTTCTAGTTTGCTTTGCTGAGTGGCTGAAATACAGTGATACCTTGGGTGACGAATGCCTCAGTTCATGACCAAATTGGGTCGCGAACAGAAATTTCAGGAAAATTTTTCCTCAGGTCACAAACTCTGCATCCCAGCCATCTCTTCCCCGAGCACAATCGTGCTGGTTTTCCCCACTGAGCGTGCCCGCGATTGTGCCTGTCTCCCCCCACCCCCCCAAGTGTGCCCAAGCTTGTGCCTGTCTTCCCTGTGATTAAAAAAATATTTAGAGAATGGATTGACCTTACTTACATTGAACCTTAGGGGAAATTTGACTTGGCTCACAACCAATTTGGGTCACGACCAGAGTTGTGGAACGGATTAAGTTTGTGAGCCAAGGTACCATTGTAGTAAGGTACCCAATTGCTACAGACTGGGTAAAAGAATAACAAAAGAAAGAAAAGACTAACACAAAACATTCTTAGTTTATGCAATGAATCTGTCATATCAAATAAAGCATGTGCTGGAACTAATTTAATATTCCTTAGTTTAAAGAAAGCAGCTAATAAATTGAAATAGCAATCTTTCATCTAATTTGTATAAACCTTTCCTGAACTGAGAAATTTTAGTCATAAACATCATACATAAGTGCCATAAAAAGCACAAGTGCTACTAAGAGTATGAGTGACAAATGGATGAATATTTATCATTCATTTTAAAAATGGTTGTACCTTGACAAGTCTGAAAGCCTTAGCTTTTAAAGGCAAAGTATTGACATTTAGTTTGATTTATAACAATGCACACTCATGTGCTCTTTTAAAAACTTGCTTTTAAAAAAGCAAAGGATTCCACTTGAACTCTATATCTATTTAAATATCAGGCTGAAATGGCTAACTAATTATTTATTAGTAAATAATGACATTAAATAATAAAACAATACATATATTTGTACTGCTCAAAGCCTATTATTATTTTGCATTTATATCCTGCCCCTTTCTTCTTATGACACACCCAAGGTGGCCTACATAGCTCCATTTTATCCTCACCACAACAACCCTGAGGTGGTTGCTTGGGCTTAGAGTCTGTGACTGACCCGAAGTCAGCTCGTAAGCTTCACGGCCAAGCGGGGACTAGAACCTGGATCTCCTGGATCCCAAGTCTAGCATTCTAACCACCACACCACATTGACCACAACATGTATATCCTCCGTAACTCAGAAAGCAAAGATCAGTGTATTGTTTGCCTACAGCTCTGAAACATAGATCACAATGGTTCCCTCCCCCCCACATCTACTAATGAAAAACTTGGTTTATCCTGACAATAATAAAGTCCACACATCAACAACAACCCACAATTTGCTAATCACTGGTTGTTGGTAATGACTCCAAGCATCACACTAAACAATCCAGGAATGGAATTGGAGGTTGGTTGATGAAAAAAAAGCAATTCAGACTTGTAACTCATGAGCAAACTATTGCTGTAAGAATAAACAAGCCAGGGATGAATTGTCCCTGGGTTGTTTGACTCAGTGGAACAAGCAGTACACCTGCTCCCACTCATTCACGATTACTCAGGGTTTGTTTAAACTTTGAATACCCAAGATGTGTTAACTGTGGTTATGCAAATTCTGCTACAGAAAAAAAAAACATACATGAAGTCTAGGAGCAATACTTATTCAACCCTGCCTAGGTGTAAACCTCAAAGGGGTTAACTTCTGAACAAAGATGTGTGAGAGTATACTATGAGCATCACTTAAAAGAGAGTTGTAAGCCAAAACATCTGGAGAGCCACAAGTTGCTCACCTTGATTTAAAGCATTCTTAGACATGTATCAACATGACAACTGTCAGTAATACATATTATCTGTTCTTTTTAGATTACTCAATATGGCTCCCACTTTTAAATCATGCATACTGATCTTGCATTTCTAGTCTATGCAAACCAGATCTGGAATTACAATTAAACTAGTTATATTATTACCCTGCCCAGGAAAAATGTTTATTATTCAAATTCCACTGATCATGATTGTGAAGATCTTTTTTCCCAGCCACAAACATTCCAACTCTGCAGAAATGTGCTATTCATATGTGTGGATATAGCTGGATTCATGGTCTTGCAGGCCAGTGTTACACACAAGCAAGGGCTTCCCATTCCTTTTTAAGAGAAGGAAATGTTCCAGATGTGTGTATATATTGTGCCAAAACAATTCCCTGGAAAGTACTTGTGTGCACATGGTTTGGCATAAGCATTTGGAACTGACGAAAAATAAACCCTGCCTGTTCCTGACCTGCATTGCCAGTGGAAAGAGAATAGAGGAGTCTTGCAAAAGTGGGTTTCACCATGCACATCAAGAGAGAGGACACTGACAGCCAGTGTGGTGTGGTGGTTAGAGCTGGACAGGGCAATAGGAGATCCAGGTTCTAGCCCCTAGTTGGCCATATAGAATATAGAAATATTTCCAAGCTGAAAACTCAGTGCAGAAGCTGGAAAATACCTCAGTTTTGATTCAAACATAAGTCCAGAAATGGGATCAGGTCAGTTCATATCAGAACCGTCAAAGAGCAAATCCTGTAGGCTTCCTGAATCATGAGTTTATGTATTCAAAAGGAATAGCTGGGTTGGAATAATGACACTAGAGTTATTATATCAGCTTGCTAAAAAAAATAAAATAAATGTAATAATGAAAGTCAACACCTCTATTGAGTAGAACAGGTGTGCAGAATTTAAGCTCAGGGCTCTCCTGTATTCCCAGTCTTGCCTTCTTGCATTCCCTAGATAAATGATGGCAAACCTCTTAGAGACCAAGTGCCCAAACTGCAACCAAACACCCACTTATTTATAGAAAAGGCCAAAACTAAAATAAAACGTGAAAACTGAAGTTTTAGTTTAGAAAAAAAACATCTGAAAGCCAGTCAAAGCAAATATATGTATCTCCCTGGCAGCGAACAGACTAACCATGGGAAAGTTTGGACGAGTCGCGGCTAAAGAGTAGCGGCTCATGAAGTCATCTCCTGGCGCAGCTATTCCTTTCTGAAGGTGAGCATAATCCTTATGTACGCTGTTATCTGATGCTCTGCTGCTGGGGCGATGCTGGGGCAGCTTGGCTAGCATAGCGACAGAGAGGGCTCAGCGTAACCTCTGTGAAATGCGTGCCATAGGTTCGCCACCACTGGCCTATCCCTAGACTGGTAAATTCCCCTAACGCTAATATAGGGGCAGGATACCATTGAAAGGGGTGATTATGAAAAAGCCTTCCCAGAGTAGCTTTTTCTGCACGGCTCAGCATTTCTGCCCAATCAAAACACATTCCAACCATCAACATTATGCCAGGACACGTATTTTTTCTAACCCTAACCCTACCCTGGTGCACATTCATATTCATAATAAAGGGATAAAGTTCCATTGAAAAAATTCTGATTTTGAAAAAGCCTTCCTTGAGTAGTTTTTTCTGCACTGCTCATCATTTCTGCCCATTCTAAAAAAACAACAACCATCAACATCATGCAACAACACCTTGTTTTTCTAACCATAACCCAAACCAGGGGAATTACCCTAACCCTAATATAGGGGCAAGGCTTTTTTTGTCATAGAACACACCAGAATGGTGTTCCAGCACCTTTTTTTCAATAGATTTTACAAGCGATTTTGAAAGGTGCAGCAGATCAGCAGCAAAAATTATTAATATAGTGCCTGCAGGCTGCTATTGTGTCTGCTATCTGCTATCTGATAGTGAGAGATAGCTGCTTGGGACGCTGCTCCGCTGCTCCCAGCTGGATTGGGATTGATGTGTGTGCTTCCTGTCCGCGACATCAGTTCCGGCACTTTTTTTTTTTTTTTTTTACATAAAAAGCACAGTATAGGGGTGAAGTGCCATTGAAAGGGAGATTTTCAAAAAACCTCCTTGCGTAGCTTTTCCAGCACTGTCAATAATTTCTGCCTATTCTAAAAACATTACAGCCATCAAAATCATGGAAGGACAACTCCTTTTTAACAGCCTAACCTTATCCTGAAGTACAACCATAACCCTATTATATGGGTATAGTTCCATTGAAACGGGTGATTTTGAAAAAGACTTCCTTGAGCAGCTTTTCCTGCACTGCTCAACATTTCTGCCCATTCCAAACACATTCTAACCATCAAAATGATGCCGGGACACCTCATTTCTCTAACCCTAACCCTACCCTGGGGCACCACCCTAACCCTAATATAGAGCTAAAGTTCCATTGAAAGGGGTGATTTTGAAAAAGCCTTCCTTGAGCAGCTTTTTCTGCACTGCTCAACATTTCTGCCCATTTTAAGCACATTCCAACCATCTAAATCATGCCAGGACACCTCATTTCTCTAACCCTAACCCTACCCTGGTGCACCACCCTAACCCTAATATAGGGCTAAAGTTCCATTGAAAGGGGTGATTTTGAAAAAGCCTTCCTTGAGCAGCTTTTCCTGCACTGCTCAACATTTCTGCCCATTCTAAGCATATTCCAACCATCAAAATCATGCCAGGACACCTCATTTCCCAGCACTAACCCTGCCCTGGTGCACCACCCTAACCCTAATATAGGGCTCAAGTTCCATTGAAAGGGGTGATTTTGAAAAAGCCTTCCTTGAGCAGCTTTTCCTGCACGGCTCAACATTTCTGCCCATTCGAAGCACATTCCAACCATCAAAATCATGCCAGGACACCTCCTTTTCATAACCCTAACCCTACCCTGGTGCACTACCCTAACCCTAATATAGGGCTAAAGTTGCATTGAAAGGGGTGATTTTGAAAAAGACTTCCTTGAGCACCCGCACTGCTCAACATCTCTGCCCATTTGAAGCACATTAGAACCATCAAAATCATGCCGGGACACCTCATTTCTCTAACCCTAACCCTACCCTGGTGCACCACCCTAACCCTAATATAGGGCTCAAGTTCCATTGAAAGGGGTGGTTTTGAAAAAGCCTTCCTTGAGCAGCTTTTCCTGCACTGCTCAACATTTCTGCCCATTCGAAGCACATTCCAACCATCAAAATCATGCCAGGACACCTCATTTCTCTAACCCTAACCCTACCCTGGTTCACCACCCTAACCCTAATATAGGGCTCAAGTTCCATTGAAAAGAGGACGATTTTGAAGAAGACTTGAGTAGCTTTTTCTACACATCTCAAGATTTCTGCCCATGCTAAACACATTCCAACCATCGAAATCATGCCATGACACTTGATTTTTCTCCTGAAAATGGCCCTGCTACTGCTTTCTGAGCATGCACAGGGCCCATATGTGCACTGTTATCTTATGCTTGGCTTGTGGGGCAATGCTGGGGTTTCGTTGATCTTGTGCTGACCGAGTGGGCTCTGTGTTCCGGTTGTCATATATGTGCCATAGGTTCACCAGCACTGCCCTGGATGGTCATGCCCCTTTCCTTGCCTGCAGCTTTCCCCAGACCAGTGCTTTCTTTTGGTTCTCTGGGTTTTGTGCAGTTTTGTCTCCATTCTAAGAGAACAAAGGTTCTCTTTCGCTCTGTCAATGAGTTCTCTGTCAGTTAGGGGATATAATCAAAATATATTGATATGTTTGGTCTTTTAGCTCTCTCCCCTTTTGGCTTTGTCTCCTTTAGCCCTAGTATGTAGCCTTTGAAATTTAACCTGGAATCAGCCCTTGGGTTGAAAGGAGTTCCACACTCCTGGTAAAGTACCACTGCAAATAACCCCTAGTTTAATTAGCTATACATTTTAAGTGGTTGGCACAAAGGGGTGGGGTTGCTTTTCTTGCAGATTTCTCCCCACCCGGTTGAATACAACAGAAGTAAGATGCACCTAGTTTTGTTAAGAACAGAATCACGACAATGCACAGCATAGTAACAACTGCCACAAAGGAGGAACAATTATAGCTTGGTGTTGAATAGCCAGTAAGGCTGCAATTTACCTGGGAGTAAGTACCCCTGAATGCAATCTATCTTCCTTCTGAGTAGATCTTGTTCAGGTGGTGCATTGGAAGGAAATGGTGAGAAGATCAATGGGAAGCAGGCAGAATTGCGACAAGTATAAATCAGAAATTTGGCTTCAGCTTTCTATCTCCTCCTGTATCTGCTTCTGCCCCAAATGTGGACAGGCTTTAACTGCAATGCTGCAACGAAGCCAGTTGCTGGCACTGTACTGGTTAAAGGCAATCCAGCAAAACAGCCCACTGGATACCAAAAACAAGAAGCTAAAGTTATTGCTACTGGAGGACGTATTGTTTCACATATCCTTCAGGAATTAAGGCTTTATGCTACCACTTTTCTATGGAATAACTTAGAAGCTCTCACATTTATGGTGCAATCCTCTGCATGCCAAGAGAAAAAAAATGCTGCAACTCCCAGCTTTAGCCTGCGCATGCTCAGGCCTGCAGGACTTTCTTTTTAAAAATGCACCGGATTGCACACTTAACCTTTCCATTAATGTCTTGAACTGTATATATGTTTTTGATAATGATTAAACTAGTTTTTATTTTACTTTTATAATTATTTTTTAAAATTTTAAATCTGTTAACAAATTTACTTAATTTTTCACTATGTCTTTTGTAAATTTTGTAATGGCCTATGGCTAAATACAATAAAACTTGACTATTAATTTCTTGATGAGGAAGGAATATTTAGCATTAGGGTTACAGAAACTTTAACAAACAGTCAAACAGCCATGTGTGATGGTAATCATTACTGTAAAAATAAATGCAATCAATCATGAAACTGGGGACATATTGTGTAGAAAACCTGAAAAAATGTAAGCTAAAAAATTGTCTAAGGAATTTTAGTTGGCAGCCAACCATGGAAGCGTTCCATGCGTTGAAGGAAAGTCTGGCTGAGGTTATTGTAATCCATTGGAATTTCCATTATCTTAGTGTTTTCAGACAAATAGCAGAGATCTGAACTCTCAATGCCAAGAACATTTTGGGATGTGTATCTGCAGTATACTCCTTTGCTTTGAAGAAGCCAGGAAAATAATGACCTGCCTCAAGAACATATCTATGTTTTCAGCAGACCTGATAAATGCCTATGAAGATATACAACAGCATCTTACTTACTTTGAACATGGATATGAAGGCCTGTGGTATCCAGGACAGAAAAACAAAAGAGGTTCCAAGGTTGTATCCCATATTAGTGCTACTTAGAATAAACTCACTGAAATGACTGAGGCTTAAGGTAGCCCAACACTGGATACAATCCCACGTCCCGAGTGGCAATATTTCATACATTTATGAACATAAATTTATGTCAACACTTTTAGCTGCTTCATGTCCTTTCTACTAACAGCTCTGGCTGTAAGGCTACAGGAATCTTCAGATTCATCAAGCCTGTAATCTTTAGCAGTGCATCAGCTTTATGACTTTGCAGTCTTTGCTTATAATAATAATACGAAAAAACACATGGAATTAGAATACTGGTAACCAAATCCACCAGGAAATGAAGTTAAAGTAAGGGATAAGAAAATATATCTTTAATCAGATGGGCTTCTTATTTACAGTTGACCTACAATCACTTTACACATTTCTGTGGATCTGTTCCCAGTATGTTATTAGGAGAGAAAAATATGAATATAGACTTTGATGGATTAATTTCTATAAAAAGCACTAGCTTTTCTTGCTTTGGAAAATGCATTTAGGGCCAAGCCACATCTTACATGCACACCCATGTTACTACATCCAGACTTGCCTTTTTTGTTTACCTCCTCCCAAAGTGACTTTCCATGAAAAAAGGGCCCAGGTATGTAATGTGTAGTCCAGCTTTTTTCTTTCTTCTTCTTTCTCCCTGGCCCCCAAACTACAGAAATGTATCAGTCCATCCCAAAGGTCTTGAGAGGAACTTGAGGCAGCTTCAACGGTTCTTCTCTCCATTTTATCCTCTCAACCATAACCCTGTGAGGTAGGTTAGGCTGAAAGTCTGTGACCGGCTCAAAGTCACCCAGTGAGTTCCATGGCTGAATGGGGACTACAACCTGGAATCCCCAGATCCACAGTCCAGTACACTAACCATTGTGACACACTGACTCTTAAACTGGGAGAACTTTAAAATCCATTTGTGATGTGAAAGAGAGAGCAGTACCTGGTGTTCTGGGCGAGGGAAAAAAATCCCCAAAGGCTTGCCTAAGCCCTTATTTATCTATTTATTTACTGTACTTTTAAATCACCCATTAAGTGACTTTTCTGGATGTTGCACAGCACATTACAACATATTTTATGAACATTAAAACAAAAATTAAAAGTGCAGAATAAAACCTCACAGCAAAGAATAAACCCATTACAGCATCTTAAAACCAGCAGCAGAACCAAGGCAGTAAAAACAGTTCTTGAAATGCTTGGGAGACTAAATGGTCTTCACCTGGTGCCAGAAAGACCACAACACTGGTGCTAAACAAGCCTCTTTGGGAAATTTCAGAAACTGGGTTCTGTCACTTGCTTCATCTTATTTGGCAGGGAGAGTATGAGAAGAGACTCAGCAGTTGACTTTAATGTCTGGGTAGGTAAATCAGGTAACTTGAACCCAGAAGGCTCCTAAAGTATTCCTTTGAATCCTGGCCTTTTAAAATGAAGAACACATCAGATTATATCTGATGTTAACTTAAGTGCATCATATATATACAAAGGAAAACAGAAATTCATATAATACTGTATTCAAGAAAAAGCATCTTATGCTTGCAATACATAATGGAGATCCTCTATTAGTAATGCAATAGATCCCTCTTTGCCAAGGGTTATCTCATTTTAATCTTGCAGGTTGACTTCATTTTAGCTGTCTTTCCTTGTTGTTAATTAAGAGAGTTATGTACTTTCACTAGCTGCAGGTGATGAGTCTGTTTATAGCAATAATGTATGCCTTTTCCCCATGTTGTCTGAAAGGTTCTCATTTAGGTAGCCTAACAGAATTGCCTGCAGTTTTATTCCATAAAAGCATGCATATAACCAGAAAATAAAAAGAACTGAGCACATCCCATCACATTTAAAAAAAACAAAACAAAGCATTATCATCCCACAGTTTGACTCAGTTAATTACCAACTGCTGTACAACTTAGGACCACACTATATATAACATAGGAGTTTCATGGCTGGAATTACCAACATCTTTTTCTTGTCCAAGCAGTAGCCATGGGAAGAGGGAAGCTGATCTGCATCAGGTCCACAGTGTTTATCACATTGCCCTGTGAAAACTCCATGATACAAGTCTTCACAAGAATACCAGTAGCCATGGAAGAGAAAACAGAGGCACCTGATCCCTTTTGTGGCTAATAGCCTCCTTGAAGAAGGGAAACCTGCATCAGGGACCTGGTGCAGGGACAAAGGCTGAATCTCTTCCCTGGTGGCCTTCATCCCGATCAGCCTCCCTCTCCTGGTGGGTGCTTTTCGGACAACTGAAATACATCCAGAACAGAATTCCCACATCCAGTTACGGTCTGAAAGCAGGCTTCCATACTGATGACACTTAATACAAATTGTAGAAGAGGGGCGTGATTACAACCCTCTGCAGAAATGAGGCCACACAGTAAAAACTTTTCATCACTTGTGGTGTCCAACATGATGCTTGGGACTTGAATTCTCAAAGTAAATTATACTGCTTATTTGAATCAAAATAATTGCTCAAGTTCTTGTTTCATGGCTATGAAAACAAAGTAAGCTAAAATACAGTGGAAAGATTTCGCATAGGGTCACAGTGATGAAGATCCATTAACCAAAGTATTTAAGACGGGCAGATACACAAAAATGTATGAATAAGTTTCAGTTGCTAACATGATTAATTATGTATGTGTGAAGGAAGACAGACAGAGAAGAAATGTATTTGTGGAAAACCCTTTATTGGATTTTGAAGTAATGAGCCACATGCTTTAATATATTCAAGATGTTATAATGTGTCCAATTCTACATACTGTACATATTTTTAAAACTGGGCTACTTTACATGGGAGGAGGGACTTTCCAATGCACATGCACTCCCCCTGAACCCTAGATATGTGGAGATAAGCTGAGGATATTCATGGGGTACAGGTTCAGAGGTACCTTCTTCTTCATTTACTTGGCATATTCCTGGACTGGATTTTGACCTTGAAAAGAAGCCCAGGTCTGAGCCCTTGTACAATTCTGGTTTCAGTTAAGATGCTTCCAGAACCCGCTTCTGATATTCCTGGTTCCTTTTTTGAATGCTGTTTTTTAGGTGTTCAACTTGTAGGGGATAAAAGCAAAAGAATATAGGCAATATTCTAAAGATGGATGGGTGACTCCTCTGAGGCTTTCCTTGGTTTGGCCTAGTTTTTCCTTGAGTTTCTCACCCCCTCAAATCAGGAAATGCCGAAAACGTTCCCAAGCCAAATGAATTGTGCAGAAAGTGTTTGACCTCTTCCCACCCACCTGACACCCCTAAGCACCCAAACACATTCCCTTCCCCCTTTCCTTTTCAACACATCAGGGGCTGTGGTGGCACTTATCAGCAGACAGCCAAAAATGATTCCCCGCCCCCGACAACCCAGTTACTCTGACTCTCCTCCCTCCCTGCTCTATCACCACTTTGTGTAATGCTCTCCGGCAGGTGTAGTTTGCTCAAAAAGCTTCTGCACAACTGCCACAGGTACTCCCATTTTTATTTAAGAAAGGAGGAAAGGGGCTGAATGGGTTTGTCTGCTGGAGTTGGCTAGGGATGGCTTTAGATTAATGAAGGGGCAGCAGAGAGGGTGAGGGATTCAAGACTTCCTTTCTTGAACCTTCAGATGTTGCACATTCAAAAAGGAAGCCCCCAGAAGGCTGGAGTTTAGTTTGGACCTGGGTCACTGGAACTCCCAGCTCAAACTCTCACATCATCTCATATTCTAATTGCTCTCTAATAGCCCAATCTATAAATGTATGTTTAGTGAGGTTTACTTTCAGATAAGTATGTGTTGGACTGCAGCCAAAGCAGTGCAACAATTAAATAACCTTAATAAATACATTAGGTCTCTTGACTTTGCATTCTGCAAGGATTCCCCCCTGCCTTAGGCCTTCACATCAAAGCATTTCTGGATATAGGTCTCCTGAAATTCAGTCCTAATTAGGATCTGCCTGGTTGAAAGGAAAACTCATACAAAATAAGCCAGGAGAATTCTGTGCTATACATGTACAGAGCCATCTTCTCTTTTGGCTTCCAGAACCTATTAGTCTTAAGTGGGGTCCCAGCTGGTAAGTTCTTGAATCAACTCAAGGGATTTAATTAGCAGATCCATCACAAGCAATATAAATAATGACTAAGTTTGCAGATGCTGCAGACATCTCTTGATCGCTTTGTGAGCACGAGCATGAACAAGACCCATCTGCTAGAAAATCCCCTTCAGGATTGGATATTGTATTTGACAAATTGTTTCAACTACAGCCGTAATATCCCTAGGCTCCGGCAATCAGGTTTTATGAAGGACTAACACACATCAATAGCAAAGCCATATATCAGATAAGCAGCTAATTTCATCAGGGCAGTCATATATAACTGTCCATTCTCCTGCTAGTTCCAGGACACTTCAATATAAAGATAGCTTACATTAAGACCTTAAGAACAAAAGAAAGCAGCCCATTAGTGTGCACATAAGATTGTACATATGGTAGGCCTTTTTTGTTATTTATTGAGCTCCCAAAGTGGTCTCTTAAAAGAACATGGGAAAACAATCTCAGTTGCACAATCTAATTTGGAAAAATGGCCAAAGAAAACAAGGATGAGAGGTAAAAGCAACATCGCTGCTTTTAACATTGCTTTATGGGTTGTGTCCGCATTAGCGATTTTGCCTGCTGGTGCTATACAGGAATGCTACATTTGTCTTTTAACATCTGACTGGAATTGGCCCTGTCTTCTTTCAAAATGGCTGGACCTCTTCCATCCCATTGTTACATATAAATTCTTAGCCATAATGGCCCTGTGAAAATCCATTCCCAAAGGACAAACAAAGGGGTATGAATGAAAGCTGCTCTACAATTGTAGAATTCCTTTTTCAAATGTATAAATATTTGCTAGAGGGGACTTTCTTTGTCTTACTTGGCTTCATATGGGTGGCATTTATTAATATGTTTTCATTGTTGAAATTTATATCCCACCACTTTTTACCTAAGCAGGCACTATGGCAAATAACTTGTAAGATATAAGTAATGTTCTGGACTTTTTGTTTTAATGGGAATGTACTTTAATATTTTGCCATTATATAAATTATTTGCTCTCTTGGGAGGAAGGGCATGCCAATGGGTCTGGTACAAACTTAAACAATAAATATACAAGTGGAAAGATGGAAAATACTTGGCTGATTTTCCTGCTATCTCAGAACTATTTTTCCAGGATAGTAGCAAAAGAGAAAAAACAATTAAGAGTGAAATTAATAATACATTTCAGTAAAACTAACAACAATGAGCACTGTCATTATTCATTAAAGAAAACAATCTTTTGGTTTACCATATAGGACAGGTTTATATGTAACAGCAGCTCCTTGTGGATTTGCTACAATGGACTGGCGGTTCCCAATGAACCCAACAGCTGATTGGGTTCATTATGCATGTTTCCCTCCATTCTTCTGCCTCAGTCCTCCATGTGGGTTTCCAGCAGACACCATGGAAGGAATGAGTCCTCTCTCCTTTGCAGCCAAGCCATTTTTGGCTCACCATCGCTGCTTTTCCCTCTTTACTTTCTCTTTTTTGGGGGGAGTTTGGGCTTGACAGCTTGTTTCTCCATCTCACGTTGACAACCAGCAGCTCTTCCTTTGAAGTACTATGGTGGCACTTTGGTGGGACTGCCAAGCTGCTTTACTCCCAGGCAGAAGGACCAATGGGAGCATTTTACTTGCAGGCCTGCCAAGTACTCAAGGGAGTCTGAAAATGCCCCCCCCCCCCAATATCAATTTCTCTTTTGGGCTTTGAGGAGGATTGTGGGGATTTGGACTGAAACAGGCTCAGACTTGCATGTCCGCTATGAATCTGCCCAGACCTCACTCAAACCCTTCACGTAAAAGAAATATCCTTGTAGTACGCAAGAAGGATACACTTTTAAAAAATGTTAACTGATTCTGGGTGCATAATTTATATAACCGCCCCCCACACACACATACACAGGGTAGACAGACCATTCAGCAATAGCACTTTGAAGGGGGAGTTGCTGGCTGCTCAAACAAGATGGTGATGACACTTTCTGCCCTTAAATTGACAGAAAAGCTACAGGGAGCTGAAATCAGCTCCACATCATGGCAGTGAGAGTGAGGGAAGGCAGGGCCAGCCGCCCCAAGTGCAGCCGGAGTCCTTCTGAGCCAGATGGCAGAAGCTAGGGCTTGCCCAGGTTTTTGCCACTCCTGCTGAGTGCTCCCTAGCAGTTGGCTGGACCCACTATAGGTCAGATCATCCAGGTTCAGATGGCACCAGAACCCCCCATGGGGAAGACAAAAACCCTGGAAGCATCTGTGAGTTCTAATCGAGGGTAGGTTGAAAATAATTGACCACAGTGGGCAACCCATGGTGGGTTTTCATGAGACAGCACCCATTGGTGACTGTTCCTGTGTCATGTGAACCCACGTGTTGTGTTAAGGGTGTTCCATGTTAACTCCAGTAAAATGCTGGACAATACAACTGTTAAGAGCTACATTATTAAGAGATGGAATATTTAGGTAATACGCATATGATATAGTATCTTATGCTGTGATTCCTTTCAGATTCACCGCTACCTTGGAGCTGGATGGCAGTCAGTCATGGATCCTAAGATTCATGGATCCTAAGATCCTAAGTTCCTCACAACAGCAATCTGCCCATGAGTGGTTAAAAGGGGATGAGATACTGCCATGGTGCCAAAGAGTTGCATTCACATTCTATTCAATTCTCCCTCCCGTTCTGCTAATTTGTGCCCATGATATTACATGGGTTACAGCAGGGTAGGGAATCAGACTTCTTTGAAAACCTACAGATACTTTTCCTGCGATACAAAGCATACAACACTTTCTACCTTAACTAAGACAACAAACTAGATTCCAAGAGATGTTTGGTAACGAAGTGTGTATCTGACACTGTTCTCCAAGACAAAAAAGAAAAAAAGATAACGGTGCATACCTAGTATCTGCATAAAACACTACAGTAATATATTTGAAAAACCAAGTGCATGAATATACAGTACTGAGATGTTTATTTGTGGGTTCACATGACTTATCTCCTCAAAGCACTGCCTCGGCAGCCTACCAGACCCAATTTAATGCTTTGGCATTCATGTACAGACCATTAAACTACTCAGGAAACAAATACTTTAAAAGTGCTTCTTTCGGTAGTGGCTAACCCAAGCTTTAAATTCAGCTGGCAAGATGCTGTTCATGATCCCTTCAGTGAAACACTCTCAGGTCTGTTGTCTTCAGACAGGGCCTTCTCAGTGGCTGCATCCCAATTTCCTTCCTGGGGAGGTGTAGTTGCCCCCACCCACATCCATGACTTCTAGTGGACAATTCAAAACGTGTCTTCTGGGATGTCATCTGGCCCTGATATTTTATTATGCTATCCTGTTCTTAGAATTATATGGTAGGAGGTTGTAATTACCTGCATACTGATTCAGGTTTTCATTTGAGTACCCCTGGATGGAAGGGTGATATATCAAACAAATGAAGAAAGTATGTATATAGTGGATGTTAATCATCCTTTACATGTGAAGCAGGATCAGCTGGTTAAACTAGCCAAAACATCGAACCATGTTTACCTACATGATAGCAATGTCTAATTTCATTAGTATGCATTTCAGAACAGTGTGAAACATGGCTTGCACAAGCCAAGTTGCAGTGATACCTTGGACGTGATAATGAAACAAGGCTTTCCTATGCTTCCTTAGGATCTGTTGCAAACTCACCATGGGACGACACTCTCTAATAATAGGTATGTCAAGCTGCGTTGACACAGCTGCTGCTCTGGCAAACAAATGTCATGTAGGTGACTCATATGCCCTCCTGAGCTATTACCAAGCTTCACTGAATGCTAACTTAGGTCAGCTTGCAAGACTAACATAATTCATTACATTGCTGTCCATCCCAAACACTCCTTTGCTAGGGAAGCAGCTGGCACCACTGGGGGACAAGTCTACTGACGACACTGTCAGTTGTTCAGAGGTCAAAATGAACTTGCCTGGAACAAGGGGTCGTAATGCTACACAGCTGGTTGTTTTGTGATGTGCTTTAATCTAACACAAAGCAGCAGCATTTTATGATGTGAGACATGTCAGGCGCATTCATTCATTAGCCAGTAAATCACAAATGAATGCTTCTCTTCAGTTACTTCTGGATCAAAGCAGTCACACTTGATAATATTGTTGCTTCTAATTTCTGCACGAATACTTTCATTCTGTGGCTCATTTGCACCTGTTAATTCTTCATCTTTTAATCACAAATATATATCACTGAAAAATTCCACTATTAGTTTATTTATCGCTTTCATAAAACATTCAATAGCCATATATGGCTTCCAAAATGGTTTACAGAAAAACCATTACATCATGTACAGAAAAATTCACAAATTCTTTGTCTCAAAAATCTTTGTCTCATTTTTATTCTAGTGTTAATACAAACATGTAACTTTGATCCAGGAATTTTGGGTAAGGTGCAAACAGTCTGGAGGGGGGAAAAGGCCTTCACTTGGAGTTTAAGTGTTGAAAATGATCCCACAGAGAATATTGTTGTTTTTGTGGCACAGCAATATATGGGCAAATCCCTAGAGAAGGTCATCTAGTTGACTATTATTTATGCTTGTGCAGTAATTTTTTAAAAGCAACCCCCATTAATGCAAAGTTCATTGACTAATACACAATACTTCACTACATTGAGGATTCAAAGAATTGTTCTGTGCTACTAATAGGGCTTCAGATGTGAATTTCTCAGATACCAGATCTCCACCCTATGTGGAAAACAAAGGACACTGATAAGAGAGACTTCCAAAAGCAGCTTGGGATATTTAATGGTTGGCTGGTGACTCCAGTTTCAGTGAGGTAATATATCTACTCAAGATCAAACAGAGCTATCCATAGTGCTGAACCAAACATTCTTGGAGGATCAGAATCATGGACAGTTCCTTAAAGCCCAGACTAAAATCCAGAACGGATACGCTGCGCCACTGCCATGAGAGGCATCAACCTGTACTAAGGCTCCTGAAAAAAGGGGGAAAAAAGCCTAAATTTCTCTGGGCATGACCAAGTTATTTTCTAGGGAGGATCTAGGAAAAATTTAGTGGGATCCTAAATTTGTATTGTGTCAGATTCAAGATGGTTCACTAAAATTGCAGCTAGGGAGGCTTTCCAATTTCAAATGGATTGGCTAAATTGTTGTCATCTAGTTAACATGAGATGAACTGAGCTAAGCAGAACAGAACAGAATGCAAGTGTTTTTAAAAGGAGGTGAGTCTTTTGCCTAACAAGGGAGGAGAAGGGTGCTAAAATGGAAGTCTAACTAGGCTTGGAGGGAGATTAAGAATGTAACTATTTGGCCCATGGATGAAAAGCTAAACAAAGAGAATCAGAGACTGGCTAAGTCAGGACTTGTAGAGGACGGAACATCCCTGCCAGGTTCTCCTGCTTGATGCAGCGTTTCTGAAGTCAAGGAGGTTGGTCAGAGGAATGGAGTTGGGGAGAGAGAGAGTGCAAGAGAGGGTGAGCAAGTGCAGAGAGAACAGAAGGGCAGGAAAGTGTTGAAATGTAACTTCTGCCTCTCCTGTGAGAGGAGATAAAGAGAGGGTGACCACTTATGATAGCAATTGCTTAAAAAAGGACAAAAGAGTATGGCAATTTGCATAAAATTTGAGTATGTTAATATATCTATTCAGATGAAAATTAGAAAAAGTATTATAATTTAAATACAAATGCAGGTCCCTGCTTGTTTAATCTGCTGTTTAGGTGCTAAATGCTGATGGACAACCATTCTTAGGGTTCTTGATCTTTAAAACAGAGCTGAACAGGACTGCTTTTCAAATAAAGCATCATCCTCTGGCAGTCCCACAAACAGAGGACTGTCCTCTGTAAAAGACAGTAAATGGCCACCCTAGAGAAAGGGTTTCTCTGGCATGGATTGGCTGAGATATAAATTTTTGGAAAACACTGAAAACAAATCATGACAAATCTAAGCCTCCAAATAACTCAATTAAGGACACAAAAGGGTGACGATGGGATACTGAATCTGATGATTCATTGTTGTGAGCCTTAATTTTCCAAGTAGAAAAGCCATAAAACAGAGCTGAGAGAAGAGATTGATGGATGAGAAGAAAAGAAAACTTACAGAAAGGAACTTAGTAGTCTTAGAACTACTCCTTGGTGGGAGAACAAAGAAGATAAGTCACGTGCATCTGCTTGATTGTCCCATATATCCAGATTATTTATTTTTGCACATCTTACCCTTATGCTGTGCAATTTTCTGGAGTCAGCAAGTTATGAACATACTTAAAGCTCAGCTCCTCCGTAACAATTGTTGGGTGGATCTTGATGAATGCCTAGGAGTCAGACATAACTTAACATACTTTAGTGCTAGAGTGGGGGACATGAGGTCCTCCAGATGTTCGATTCTAACTCCCAAAAGCTCTTGCCAGCATGGGCACTGATCAGAGATTATGGGAGATGTAATCTAAGAACATCTAGAGGGCCCTCCAATCCCTACCCTAGGTTTAGCCTTGAACTCTCACACTCTCCATCAGGTACAAGGCTATATCAAAGTGTTTTTTATGTGCATATGAGTATGTGCATAAAATGTACAATGGAACTACAAACATAAGAACAGATAACTGAGTTATCCCCAGTGAGGCATTACCCTTCTCCTGCTTCCACTAAGCCAATCTATTCTAAAGACTCATTAAGAATGCCACTTTTAAAACAACAGGACTTAAATGTTATCTGGCAATTTGATGAAAGCATCTGTTCTATCTGCCATGGCTTCCTCTTGGAAAGCTTCCTTAGTTAAAACTTGACTGGGAATCTTGTCAGCACGTATGACTATTTTTAGCTAAGCTAATTCTGCTTGGTAGCTTTGATGTACTGACTTACTAATGGAAAAGATTTACAAAGAAAATTGTTAAGGATGTCAAGTTAAGTTATGGTGTAGTTGGAAGGCCAAATTAACATCCAAAGCTGAATTATAAGCCCTCATATTTTCAAAGATGGATGAGCGGTCTAAGTGACAGTAGAATTGAGTTCTATCCAAAGTTAGTTGCACTGAGGGCCAATCCGTTGGAACAAATGGGGCTTTAGGTAAGCTACGCTAATATTGGATATATCCCAGTGGATATAATCCATTTTTTTACTAGTTTGAATTTCTGTCTAAGAATTCCATTAAAGTATGGAACTTGAAATCAAAGATTTGTGGCTGGTCCACATATTAGGAACATTATGCAGATATATCTGGATATAGCCTGTCATATGGATGCCATATCCGTAACATCTGATAAAGATCCACCTTATCATTATCTGGTTCCAGGGCATTCCATGCCTAGAATTGCTTGAACAAAAAATAAGGCTGTGGGGTGGATGGATGATCCTATTTCAGGTGAAAATATGAATAAGGTTACTGGACCCACATGCAACCTCAGTGTTCCTCTGAAAACACCTGTGCAGTCTGCATGAGAAACAGGATGCAGGATCTGATGGAGCCTGCCAGCCCTGGCAATTTGCTGCTACTTCTGTGTGCTTGACAGCATTTGTTCCATCTCCAGGTCCATGTCAAGATACCTGCCCAAGGACAGGCATTTTCCATCTTGTCTTTCCTGCTGTCAAGAAGCAGACTGAAGGGGAGCTGTCAGGAGCACACAGTTTATGTAGGATATGAGTCTTTGGTGAGAGAAAGGTCTCCCTGCACTGCCTGAGGGTTGGCTACTCTAAGTGGCTTGTGTTCTTTTCCTCTCCCCTTTTTGCTGAATATGATATGGATGAGCTATCTTATTATTAGATCTCTGCATATGAACTCTTTGGTCCTGATGTAAGTATGATCCTGTTAACATGTCATGGTGGGTTGCTTAACCCAGGAACTGATGAGGATGAGTGAAGTCTGAACACACAAATTCTACTGTTAATTAACAATTATTGTACACGTGCTGTTTCATGATGAGTGGACCTAGAAACTGGATCTTCTATGGATTAAACACAGAGAATACCCAGTAACAAACCATGCATTATTTCTGGCTTGTTCAATGTAGAAACAAGCTAGAGTTTCCCACTTTGTGTGTCAATTTAGGAATTAACAGTGGAAAGTCTTGCATAATCCCCCTGTTCGTGGAAATTCCTGGGTTGAACAACCCAGGAATCGCCACCATGAAGTGCAAACCAGGTCAGTATGTTGTTATTCATCTTGGGTAATTTTAATTAACCTACTAATATTAAACAGGATAATAATGATAATGATAATATTTTCACATGTTTTAAATGAACTTTGAGCAAGTTTGTATTTTTATGTATTATATTCATAATTATGGTGATTGTATTTGTTTTATGAGAAACACTCAGAACACAATGCCCTGTGGAAAATAAATACATTGGTACAAATAATGTTGATTGCTGATGGTTTGTTTAACACAGCAGGATTCTTCCTGTGTTCTTAAATTCAGTATCCTTCCTGCTTGTTTCTGCCTCCCACCCCCAACAAAATAAGACGAGCAGTAGATCACATTTTACTCCAATCAATTATTTAAAGCTACACTGACAGTACATGTGCTACAAATACAAGTTGCTCACATATGGTTGTCCCCCACTACCAGCTCTGTCTGCAGTAGGAAAGCATCCTTTCTCCTGTACATCTCATGTTACAGGCGTTGCACGCAGTAATTCCTCTTGGGTAATGCCTAATGCCTAAATATGTTGAGTTATCAGGCAGCTTGAATAGAATAAATTGCCATGTCCAACAGATCTATCAGGGTGAGGCTGTTCAGGCAAATAGCCAGTGGATAAGAGTGTTGTACTAGGAAAGGGGACACCCAGGTTCAACTGCCCAGTAAAGGTGAAAGCACACATTATTTGAAATCTGAGTTTTCCAGCCATATATTTTCATTTTTATGGCAGTTTAGGTGCAAAGGTCCTAATCCAAAACTCAAATTCACCCTCCCTACACTAGGGTCCTCATCCCAATTAAGCTTCCTGCACTGACTTTAAAGATGATGATGATGATGATTAGAACATTTCCATGCCGCCCCTTGCCGAAGCCTCAGGGCGGCTTACAACACAATACAATACAATACAAAAATAACAATATAAAATTAAAATTAATAATATAAAATAAATAAAAAATATAAACGATATAAAAGGAGTTAGAAAAGTTATAAAAGAAAAGAAAAGAAGTCACCCTGGCCAGATAAATAAGTAAATATTGTTAACAATTAAAATGACGTTTAAATAAAAAGGTCTTCACCTGGCGCCGAAAAACAAATAACGACGGCGCCAGGCGGACCTCTCTGGGGAGCATATTCCATAGATTGATGTAGCAGCTAGATACAGATCCAAAGTAACATCTGTTTTAGTCCATATAGACTCCTGTGAAAAAACACTGCTTAGCCCTGTCAAAAACCCTATTTTTTAAAAAGTTTGTGTTTTGACAGCTCCTTCAAAACTGATTGCTCCTGTAAATGGGTGGCTCATACTTTTCCACTTTCCTGAACACCTAGAAGACTGAAAGGTAATTGAACATCAATTGATACCTGGATGAAAGTGATCGTCCATTTAATTTGGGGAAATAAATTAATTTTAGAGTAATGATTAATAATAAATTATTTTGTTTCTTTCTTTGGAATGGATACTGTTTTGGAGCAGAAAACTGATGGTTCAGAAGAGAGGACTTAGTTCTGAGACCCAGAATCAACCTTTGTTTTCTATTCAGTTTCTTGGGCAAACTACTTGTCTCCTGAGCATCACCTCTTAGCTTTCTGAAAAAATGGTATTTTGGAGTACAATATGGAATCAAATATGTAATTTTGTATGTTGGGCTCAAATCCAGCTTCTCATTTCTAACTGGGTTACTTGCTCTTTCTGGTTGTTCACATGCAGCATAGGCATTTTGTGACTTGCCAGCTTATTACAACAAACATTTTATGGTGCTACCCACAAATATGCCCACAGGCTGAAAAAAGACCCCAACCTGTGTGTATATGATTTCACTGCTAGAAAAAGCTGAGCACTAATATTGATCATGTCTGAGGTAGAAGTTTCAGTATGTCAGATATCTCAAGAAATTTAAATCCAGATTAGATTTACAGTGAGCACTTAGGAGTACTCCAGCTGCTTGTGATTATAAGTTAAGTAATTGAGACACAGAGAATATCTGCTGTTGCCATCCTGCTGATGTATGTGAAGACAGCTAGACGTTCACCTGGTGGTCATAATTTGCTCCATTTGAAAACTCCTCTGTCCTCCTTCCTTCTCCCAAGCCCCCGGCCCTCAGTACACATACTATGTAGAATCGGGAACAGATTGGCCTTCTCATTAAAATTAAAGGGGTATGACAAAGCAGTGAAATCTGTCACAACAGGAGGAAATGCTATCCTGAGAATTGTCATGTAACTGAATGGCTGGAGGATTTGGAATTGTGAACATCTGCTGCAATTATTATTTTTTTAAAAAGCCCTACATGTATTTTACATGGTAGTTGTAATCAGGACTTGCTTCAGAACAGGTAGCCCCATTACTTCTCTTGTACTGAACAAGAGACTTGATTAGAATGCTAAGGAAGTATTTCTTCCTCATTATGGGTATAAATACAGGACTTCTGTTCAGAGTCTGCCAGGCTAAAGGCATTTTTGTTGTTGCTTAAATTGCACATCACACATACACTTTATTCTAGACTTGTTTATGCAGCTCTTCACTCCAAGATGATTGCCTCACTTCAGCATTAAAATTCACAATTTTTATATGTTTCACACATTTCAGGTCCAAACATGTATTTTCCAATAAAGGCAAAAAATAAGTTTTCTTCTTTTAAATATGTGTAATTTTCCTATAAAATACTTTTCTTCTAATGTTGAAAGGGATAGGTGGACACACCTACCATTAAAAAGTAAATCTCTGTCCCTTCTTTACATCACAAAAAGTTACAAACTGTAAATGCTTCTAAAGTGTTTGTCAAGTCTTTCGTGTGCTTTGCTCTTCAGATTATATAAAACTGAATTACAGTTCTTGATTATGCCACATATGTAGCCCAGATGGGTTTCTCTTTTAATAGTGATTGATGAAGCAGATGCTACAACATTAATGATAGGAAGATAGCAGGGTTCAACCATGTTAAGTCACGAGAAACAGGAGAAGGATTGTGGTATAAAGCCTAGAAATTTATGCAGCAAGGGAAAACCAGATTTAACCCTTACAGTTATGGTATTCTCTCTCTCTCTCAGCATTCTGTCTAGTGGGCCAACAGACCAAGTAATCTCTCTTTTGCCTGGAGGTTGTAAAAAAAAGTGTACTTTCATCTGCAGAATACTTGTAAAAAGTTACACTTCTGCAGAAAAGATGTAGTACAATGAACCATGTATTCCTAGATACCTACTGTTTCAAAGAGACACTACAGAATATCTTCTACAAGAAACCTTAGGAGAGCCTATGACTGCAGCCTGGCTTTGCCCCTAAGTGATCAACATACCTGCTTCATCATAGGATACAGTCAACTTTTCCAGCATTTCTCGGTCAATTGAAAGAATCTGTTGTTCCAGGATGGTCTGGTAAGACAATACACTATTTTCCTTGTCTTTTTCATAGTCCTGAAGGTGCTGTTTTAGGACTTCAGGTAAACGGGACTTCACATATTCTGCTGCTGACTGAAGAGGGGGAAGAAAACAAAAACAACACACAGTTAGATCTTTGCATCCTGTTATAAAGGTTAGGTTCTTGATGCCTTGACATATTAACCATCTGGGTGGGGCAGGAGTCATCCACCAATTACCTTTTCTAACATGTTGGCCTAAAAACAGGTTGTGAAGATCATTTAGGTGCATTACTTAGTTGGGAAATCAGTTTAACTAATAAGGTGCTGTTAGCATTTGTTTTTACTTTATTTCTTTAAGTTTACTAAAAAGTAGGATGAAGATGTCCTTCTTAAGTGGTGGTTTGTGGAACACCATCAAAAGGCAGCCAATTATAAAGTATTTAATCCATTATTGCTTTGTCTGGGGGCTACCATTATATCTGGAAATGCATCATACTTTCAGTCTTTGGAGTTTTTGGGATATAGTTACGTGAGTTCTTGATCATATTTATTGTTGTTGGTTCCATATATATAAAAAGAGCTCCCTTCTGCTTTTCCAAAGCATTTCAAGGAACTAGTCACACATTTCCCAGCATATCACAGATGCACTTTTAGGTGCAGCAAACTTTGTTGAATGGTACCACAGGCTTGAGCACAGCGCTCTTCAACGTTTTAGTAATACTTTGGAGGAGGAGGTGCAGAGAATGGTCAAATTTGCAGATGAAACAAAATGGGGAGGGATTACTAATACCCCAGAAGAAAGAAAAGAAATTCAATGTGATCTTGCTAGGTTGGAACCCTGGACTGAAAACAACAGAATGAAATTTAATAGGGACAAATGCCAATCCAGTGCATAGGAAAAACAAACCAAATGCACTTTTACAAGATGGAAAATACTTGGCTCATCAATATAACAAGGCACTTGGAATTGTTGTAGGATTTTGGAATTGTCACAGACCACAAACTGAACATGAGTCAACAATGTGATATGGCTGCAAAAAAGGGCAAATGCTGATTTGGGCTGCATTGATAGAAGTATCATGCAAAGTACAAGTTGCCATCTGCTTAGCACTAGTTAGGCCTCATCTGGAGTTCTGTGTCCACTTCTGGGCAATGCAGTTTAAGAAAAATGCAAACAAACTGGAAAGGGTTTGGACAAGGGCAACAATGTGGAAAGACTATGAGAACTGGGCATATTTAACCTTCAGAAGAGAATACCGAGGGAAGGTGTGATACATTCTTCAAGTACATGAAAGGCTGTCATACACAGGAGGGCCAGGATCTCTTTTTGATCATTGTTTTGTTTCTACCTCACCTCTCTCCCAAAACATTGGCATCCAAGATGGCTTATCATAGAATCATAGAATAGTACAGTTGGAAAAGGCCAGAAGGCCATTGGGTCCAACCACCAGCTCAGTGCAGAACACCATCCCTCCCAGATGACTGTCCAGTAGCATCTTAAATGCCTCTAACGTGGGAAAACCCACAACCTCCCTAGGTCATTGGTTCCATTGTCATACTGCTCTAACAATCAGGAAATTTTTTCTGATATCTTGCTGGAATCTGGCTTTCCATAACTTGAGCATCTTATTCCATGTCCTGCATTCTAGGATAATTGAGAAGAGATCACATCCTTCTTCTTTGTGACAGCCTTTCAAGTACTTGTAGAGTACTATCATATCTTCCCTTAGTCTTTTCTTTTCAAGGCTAAGCATACGCAGTTCTTTGAAACTCTGCCTTTGGGCTTTGTTTCCAGTCCTTGGATCAACCTTGCTGTCCTCGGAGCCCTTTCCAGTTTGTCCGCATGGTTCTTAAACTGTGATGCCCAGTACTGGACACAGTACCCAAGATGAGGTCTAACCAGTGTGGAGTAAAGGAAACAGAATTAATTACAATGATTTAAGCAATAAAACAATACATTAGAATACAATTAACACATAACTTTTTCAAAAAAATAAACTTTATTTTTTAAAATTAAAAACAGTACCCAATCCAATTTAGAGGCTAAAGGAATTCTTAAATGCCATGAAATTGAACAGCCAGTGAAAGATTAGGAGAGGGAGCAAATGTAGCCTGGCTTGTGAGAGAGTTCCACAATCTCAGAGAAACCACTAAAATATCCCTCTCTTGAGTCTGCACCAGGTGTGCTTCTGAAGGGCCCCCTAATGGTGAATTTTCCTTTAGGCAAATCCCTGTATAAACACCTCAAGATTATAAGAAACAAGAGTCACATAAAGAGACTAAGGCTTCCAAAGAAGGCTTAAACTACTATGGCGAAATCAAGGCTGCAATGACGTGCTTAACTAGGGATGCTGGAGCATTTCATTCCGTCTACACTTTAAAGAGAACAAACCAGATTTATGGTCCCTGAACTTATGTAAGGAATAGCTATCTTTGTTTTTCACACTTTTTCAAATTTTATAACACATTGCTCAACAAATATGCAAATGAGTAAATAAATGTGTAATTGTGAGTTACTTGTTTACAAAATAGATATTTCATGTGTTATTAAATATAGTATGAATTTTGGTATTTTAATATAGATGTATGAGAAAACAGGGTAAGATTGTTATAGATTTATGAATGAACAGGAGCAAAGCAAAAATGGACTGGAAATACACTTGTTGGTTCATTCTTAGACTATTTCCAATAGCATAAGCTACATATTTAGCTGTATGATGGATACAATAATATATTTTCTTCATATCATCAGGCTCAGGGTGCTGAACTGCCTCCATGAGGCTAATCTGCTTCAGAAGCTTATCAAATCAACATTACACTGGGAATACTCAAGATTTTTCTAGAGGAATGATTATTTAATCTTCTCCACAAGATGGCTGACATACAATGCTTCCTTCGGATAATTTAAATACAGTTCACCCAATTAATTACTGTTTGATAAAATTGTTCAGAAGAGCTAAACTAAACCTGGCACTCTACCACCAGTGAACTGTTGTTAAATTGCATGGATCACCAGGAAAGAGTATCATGCAGCATTTTATTTGTGCCAACCTTTGCAGATAATCAAATACTGGTAAACAGGAAAGCAATGCCTATGATGCTGAATTTGCATTTTATGACCCCACCCCCCACCTTGGCCATATCAAGTCAAATAGACAGAAATGCAAAACTTGATGTTAATTAGTATACTGCTAAGAAAAGTAAATGAAAGGCAAAAAAATCAACACTTATCCAATAAAACCATTGATTAATTATTTTTAAATCCTGCCACAATGAACATCCCGAGACAAGAAAACAAATCTGGAATTTAGTTCTACTGTATCTAGTGTAAAATAATAGGTTTATCTTCTGGCTTATGTATCTGGATTAATATCAAGTCCCATAATAATAAAATCACAGAGGAGTTAACTGAAGGGAAAAAATAGCTTGAGACAACTAGAAGGGTGCAGCAAATAGTCTTCATTTATTGAGCAAGGGTGGATGTTGAGTTACTTTTCAGAGACCCAACCTCACAATGCAACAACACACAGCTCCTCCCCTGCTTTTGCGGAACTTGTCTGAAGGTTGGGAAAAAGATCCAGAAGGAATAATCCCACTTCTCACTCCCTCCATGCAAATTACATGGAGAACTGGTGTAAAAATGGCTAGAGTTGCAGATACAATTTTATACGCCTTGGCCCTTTTGAACAGAGGTATCTGCAGCAAATACTCTTCCAAGGAGGATCATCTACCTTTGTTGAGCAGAACTGATAGAAACACCCGGGAAGCCACACCTCTGCATAACATGTGCTACATGGGGAAATTCAGAGCCTGAACTGAGTGAACACCAACTATTGAAGAGTGGTCCAAAGCTTGATCCAGGCTTCGGGAAGAGGGCTTGAGCAAAATATCCTTGCAGAACTTTGTCCCCTTGGTTCCCCTTTACTTGGTGTGGTGCCTCCTTCTCTTGTTGGATGGCTAAAGAGGAAAGACGATGGTAGCAAGGGGAATGAGCTGCAGTCAAAACCACCCACTTTGGGAGAGGGAAGGGTAGAAGTACAGCCGGAGATTGGCCCACAATGACTAACTCAGCTTTTCAAATAGGGAAGAAAAGAGTGGGGGCAACATGGGGCTCTTTTGCAGGGGCTTCAGCATCTTGCTCAAGTCACATTGAATACACTTGTGGTAGAAAAGCAAGCACAAGGCAATTAATTAAATGAGATGTGAGTCATTCAGTGATCCATCTAATGCCTGTAATGTCTGTTTTCATGAAACCTGAGTGTCTTGGTTCGGGAATCTTTACCGTGAAGGCCAGACAACAAACCCCCTGTTGACATTCCAGGAAGTACACTTTCTGATCCAGCAACTGAAAGGAACTGGAGGGCCTGCAGCTGCATGAGAATGCAGCAATGCTTTACAGTTCCTGTGTGAGGAACTCAGGGTTAACGGAATTCTTATGGAAAATAAGCAGCTACCTCATGGATACACCATCACTTGTTTTCTCATAAACTTGAAGTGGCATTTCTGATTTATGAAAGGAAGGTCAGATTTTTCCAGGAAATAGAGTTTGTTCATGATACTTTCGTGCCAGAACATCAAAATCCAGATCTTACATAAATGCTGCCTTGAACTTTCTGGAGGAAAAGTGGAAGACTAATATAGCAATTAATACATAAATTATTCCTGTCCTTGCATTATGGTTAAAACAAAGTGCCTTACACAGCCTCATCACAATAGTATTCTGATTCCCCAAAGATTTTTTCCTCATACTTCAAAAACCTCAAAATGACAAAAGAAAATCATAAGAAAAATGTTTTGACTTATAGATGTTTTGCATACATTTCAGATATTGGCTAGGCATGCATACAGAAAGAACTTACAGTAGGCTAATACTATTCAAACAAAAAGGTTTGCAAGAACATCACAAAAGAATTGGAGGAGATAGATTTTTTTCCCCTAAGGGAGAAGCTTCTAAACTTGGACATCATTTATGAACCCTTGATAATGTTGTTAATTATTGGGGTGGTGATGGTTTTGCATAACTATAACTATTTGTACATACCGATGTATCCCCACATACTTTTTGTGAATACTGACAAGGCAGACAAATTTTCCAATCAAACCAGGAACAAGAGGAACATGTTTGTTTCCCTCTCGTGATCGTGGAGGCTCCAGTGCATTGGCACAGCTCTGCGTGGAAACACTTGGGTGACGGCAGTCCTGAAGACTATCTGCAGCTGCGCTGTGCTGCCCCTCTTGGCTCCAGCACCATTTAGAAGACGGGTGAAGGGAAAAGATCCAGGATAATATATACTTCCCTTCCAGATTCTAAGGAAATGAGCTAAACACATAATATATAGCCAAATAGGTTTGGTTATAATATATATTTTGCAGGTTTATATTTAGTCTCCCTAACTCTACAGCCAATTATGTTATGAACTCCTAGCATATCACCAAAGTTGCATTCAATTTGTCTAGAAGCCAGGCAGGGCAGAACAAATGAAATTATTGTGTCAAATGCAAATGAACTCACAACGTAAGCAAATGATATTTAATGCTAGGTTTTAAGTAGTCATTTGCTGCTAGCACTGGAAGGGAGAAGATAACTCTACACAGTAATTGCTTTAGTCCACTGGCTTACTGCTGTCACATTCAGGGCTTCTTTGCAAAGGTCCCTGTGATGCACAGAGGCAGCTTGTATTGTTCGGAATAAAGGGGATTAACATTCGGCTCCTTTGCAATCATACAGATAGGCATAATACACTCCACTTCCCTACGCAGTCACAGCACCACCTCTTTTGCCCCTGCAGAACCTCAAAAGAAGAAAGGCAGTGGTAAAGGAGCCACTGCCCACTGCTGAAACACTGGGCCCTCTTATTATTATCTTTTAAGTTGAAAGCTGCAAATGGAAAGAGAGCCAGTGCGGTGCAGTGATTAAGAGTAGTGGGTAGGGTTCTAGTCTCTGCTCACAGGGTGATTTTGGGCCAGTCACAGACTCTCAGCCCAACCTACCTCATTGTTGTTATGAGGTTAACATGGAGAAGAGGAGAAGTACATCCTCCTCCTTGTTTATGTGAGTCCTTGCAAGGAACTTGTTTTCTCGGAAACTAGGAAAGGAAGAAAGGTGGGATAGAATACAATGAAATAAATAAATCTAAGCTGAAGAATTAAATTGCTCTGGACCTTGAGTTTAATCGCCATTTTAAATTTCCCAGAACACCCACCAGACATTGCTTCACACACTGCAGCATTCTGGGAAAGCAGAATGGTGGCCTTTGGCTTGTCACTGTTACCATAACTTCTTGCCACAGTGTGTGGACTTGGAGGAAAGGGCTTCAGTTATTGGGTATTGGAATATAATTAATTAAAAATGAATAACAAGGGCATGATCTTATGACTGCTGAGTAATTTCTAGACACCCATGTGATAGGCTGGACACCCGGCATTGGCCTTGGAAATGTGTTCTGACCTTGGAGTGCTCTCCCCACCCTAATGGCTAGAGAGCTTCTTTCCATACTGGCCTGGGAAAGGGGGCATTCCAGGGGGCAAGAAAGGGAGGGGTGTGGCTCTGTCAAGATATAAGAAATCCTCACCCTGCTCAGTTCCTCATTCTCTTGAGCTGAGGCAAAAGACACAGACAGCCAAAAACAGCCATCTATGTCTTCTGCATGATGGGAGGAGCCTGCATATTTCTCCCATCCTCAGCAGGCTGCCCATAATTCTCGAAGTGAGGAGGGTTACAAACGGCAATACTGGATGGATCCTTGGAAAAATAAAAGCAATGGGAGCAATGACTACATTGATGGGAGGGGTGGGCAATGTTCAAGTGTCTGAGTTCCAATTCCCCCTCCCCACGCAGATGGTCGCCTCAGCACTGCTGCATCTGCTGCTCTTATAGGGAGCATGCAATGTGTTTTCAAGAAGAATCACAGCTTCTCTGAGACTGCATTGCAGCTGCAAATGCTGCAGTGCGGGCGATGGGGGGACTGCAAGAAAGGCCAGGGGGCTGTATGTTGCCAACCTCCGACCTGAGGACTGCGGAACGGACCACTAGCATGCCCCACTGTGCAAGCCTTATTGAGCTTCAAGCAGGCCAGCTGCCCAAGAGTGCGTGCCAGCAAGCCCAGGAATGAAGTCTTGGGTAAGGGGCAATACTTCGCCATAAGATGCCTATGGAGCTTTTAAAGAATAGCAGCTGGAACATAGTACCATTTCCAATCACCACTGCCTTAATTTTTCTTAAAGTTATGTTTGTTAATTCTCTGTAATTGTAAGACATCTTAGAGGCTTGCTGTTCTGCAGTAAAATATTTTAAATAAATACATAAATCAGAACTGACCTGTGGTAAGCATTTGTGCAATCAAGCCCTAGAAATCAAAAGGATTGTAGTGCCACATTGGGAAAAAGTCAGCTTGGCTACCAAGAAATTACAGATGCAGAAGAAAGAAAACAAATGCTATCAGGCTATTATGAATTCCCCTTGAACACTTTAAAAATATTTTTAATGTTACAAACCATGGGCAAGCCTCAGTCAAACCACAAAGCTGCTCCCCCAAAGCTGTTAGCTTGCACCTTGGCTTTGATTAACGGATCAAGGGCCTGACAGAACTAGCCAAGTATGACTGAACTGGAAGAAGAGAGGTACCTAGACAAGCAACACTTGGCCCATGGAAGGAGGAGTGCCGGATGAAGCAGGACAACATTAGGATGCTCTGGAACTCAAGGGCTCCAAATAACCCTCACCTGTGCAGCCACCAGACTATACTCTACAAGCAGACACAGACTAGGCACAGGGAGGTAATATTCTACGAATTTGTAGACATCAAGCTTTGGTATTAGTCATGGAGGTGAGAGATCCTGCCCGATGTTGTATTTGGTTTCTTTGAACTAATTATATTTGATCCTGATATGGAGCCCGTATTAGTTTTGACTGCTAGTTGGTCTTCTGCATGATACACAGGCTATCTATATACTTATTCATCTCCAGTCTTCTTTGAGCCACTACAGCAACATTCAGGATGAAGAGGCTTCTTTGGTAAAAGGAATGCATGATCTGGTGAAATACAGATGAAGCAAATAAGTCTTTACAAAAGAAGAAAAAAACAAGAAATAAGAAATAGCTCTTAAGTTGTTCTAAAACGTTCCTTGCATTCTCTCCAAGGAGGCTCATACTTTTCTCCTCAAACTCAGTCTTTGCTTCCTACCCTCTGTTACACCTTGCCCTTGTCTGGCATATTACAGAGACTTCATATTTCATCAGACTTTAAGGACAGGCAAGGTTCTGTTGTCCTTGAAAGATACGAGGCACTTGTATACTTGGTTGCAGTGATATGAGCAGGATTTCTTCAGTACACATTTTAATTTACTTAACTCTGTCTTTAAATTCATGTTGCTTACCATCAGTCAATCCATTTATTGATCCAGTCAACAGACCTCTCAAGAGACCTTGGTTACAGATCTTGGTTACATAGCATTACCATCTGACATTTGGTCTTGGGTTTTATGCTTTGTGGAAAAATAACATCAGAATTAATACACTGAGTTGAGAGGACTCGTACAGTATTCAGCTACAGAACATGAATATCTCTGCTAGGCTTTTTGTCTATTAGAGATTGATCAGCATGATTAATCTAAATTGCTGCAAGAACTGATTAGCATGTTTGTTTTATTATTTTGTGTAGTGACTTTATAGCCTAATCATAGTATTTTTGTAGTTTATGAAGCTTCAGATTCCATGGTTACAAAAAAATGCTCAAAAACTAAAAGTAATCCATGGTTTTTACAAGTTTAATTATTTGTGCCAGGTTTCCTTTTGGCAGACACTAGTGGTTGACACATGGTGTTTCAATATTTCTGACTGGCAACTGGACCTTATTAAAAGAAGGATGGGCTCTTCCTTTTATTGTGCTTCTTCCGACTTTTAAAAGGGAAACATTTATGAAACTGATGAGAAGCAGAGGGAGAAAGAATACTGCCTAGAATGAGGAGAAATGGCATAATGGGGTTCTTTAAATATGCTCAATTTTAGGGCACAATCCTATGGCCTCCCAACATTGTCTGAAGGGCCACAGGTTTGTTTGTTTGTTTGTTTTACAGGCTCAACTTTGAGGCAGCTTTGGTGCAAGGACTCTGAAGACCAGCCCTCACCCTGCTCCCCTTGCAGCCAGTGTGAAAGAACAGTAATTACTACTTCTCCAAGTCTGCAACTAGCTTTAAGAAAAGAAAAGAAAAGAATGCTGGAGAGGCAGAAATGAGAGGAGGCTCAGGCCAAGTGCGTACACCGTTTCCTTTAAGCATCCCAGGCTCCCTCTCTCCCACTCCCTGAGGTCAGAGGCATACATGCAGTGAGGGCACAGGAGCATAGGACTGTAGCCCTAATCAAGGAAAACCATAGTAATGACTTCTTAAAAAAAAGAGTCAGCAGCAATAGCAAATTAATAGAAATGGTATCTTGGAAATATATTATCTAGTTACATTACAAAATTGGATAGCAAATGGTAACTATTAATTATTCCAGTGAGTAGAGATCACACAAATATCCTATGCATTCGACGTGGAATTTTATATTTAGTAAGAAAATATTCGATATGTCAAGGCATTGTTTGTGTTTGAAAATATGCCAAATGAAAAACAGAAGTAAGGGATTAGTCAGAGCTATTTATGAGAGTCTAATCTTGTCTACCAAAATAAAAATACTTTTTTTTTTTTTTTTGGGGGGAGAGAGAGAGAGAGAGAGAGAGAGAGAGAGAGAGAGAGAGAGAGAGAGAGAGAGAAATGGACTTTCTAATTCCTTCTCATGTATGGCAGTGTATTGGGGGAAATCCATCATATGGCTGATGTTTGTTATTATGATGGAAAAGACAGCTTCATGTAGACTGAACCAGGGCTATCATTTAGAAGAGATCATTATGATACATGCTAGAAAGTCACGGAGTTTTTGCATGACTTTTGCAAGTTCAAAACAGTTAGGACCCTCTAGAGTCTAGACCCTTCTGTCAGGTAGGTCAAATGACAACCCTAGAACTTTTGCTATGTATGCCTCTGCTATCCGGGCTGGTAGGAACATGTCTGGAGTCGTTCTTAGTCATCTAGCTTCCTACTAACCTTCAATAAATGGATAAAGCGCAACTTGTTCTACTGGAACATCAAAGCTCACGTGTTTACATCTGTAGGTGTCTCTGTCCCTGATGGTGCTTTTCTATTTTTCTTTTCATACTGTTATTTTTTTTTTCTGTGGGGAAGAGGGAGCGTTGAATGTTATGGCTGCATGCCACTTTGAGGGCATTCAGGCAGAAAAGAAGCCTGTAAAATTTGAATATGCATAATTGATAAATAATGTATGAATGAATAATTGACAATGTAAAACTAAAAGAGGTGGGCAGCTGGCTTGAAGCACTGGGCAGAAGGGCAAGATTGACGGCTCATGTGGCATTCAGAGTGATACATCAGTCATGTCAATTGATGTCAGGTGGGAGCCAGGGATAGGCTCCTGTCATGGGTGAAGAATTTACTATAACCTCTTTTCATCTGCCGTTAGTGGCTTAGACTTCTGTCACTTGGAATGACATTCCAAATATAATCATATGGCTGGTTATAGACATATATCCCCATTAACCAAGCTTCTAATTATCCAGACATTTTGGATCTTCTCCTCCCATTTATATAACGAGGATTTACTGTGTATATTTAATATTTGAGGCATTTCTTCTCTATTATAGCTAAGCAACAGAAGTAGCTAGAGATTCTTCAAAGTTTAGTTTTATCTTGGAATTAAGTTTCAAACATGTTTTGAAAAAGTTACAGAACAATCCTGCTGCTAGATGCAAAGAGCCTGACATCACTGCCTTTGAAGACTCCAAAGCCCTGCTAGGTTCATGAAGAACATGAATCTCTGTTTCTCTCTCTCCTTCATGGATGGTGTTTTTTGGTTTGGGCTTTTAATCAATGGGAGGAATTGATCTGTTGGAAAGCAGAGGCAAAGTCCCAGGTTGCTGAAAAAAAAATATATGGAGACTGGATTAATCTTGGAGACATATCTTTTCAGAGACCTCTGCAGATATCTTTTAGAAATATTGATCCCTGAAGGAGGCCTATAAATATGATACAAGGCTGAAATGCATTGGAAAACTTCAAAGAATAAGACTATATATTTTGTGCAACATCCTGATCCTTTGAAGGGTTCTATATGAGAGCTTGTCACCTTCTGGTGCTGTATTCTTTCCAGAATTACGATTGCCTGCTTTATACACATTTTTCTTGGCGCTCTTCTTTTTGCATCTTCCTATATGTTGTATTACACAACCACAAGGTGGTGCTACAGTATAGTGGAACAGCAGTAATACAGGGGTTTGTTTTAGCATCTTTTAGTTAAAGAATATCTTACTTTCCCTTTTCTATGCAAATAAATAAATAACATGGAAGGGCTTGGGAAGAATGGCAGAGCCCCTGGAACAACTTGTCATAAAAAATGCCCACAGACTACCATAAGTGATAAATCAAGACAATATGATAAATACCTTTGCTTCTTTATTCCAGTGGGTTATTTTGGATGTTCTACACTTTTGTCTGACTCAGGAATTAAGTGTATCCTAGTTCTAGGACTGATGAAGATGTACAGCTGGGTTTGGAGTGCCAGTGAAGAGTGGGAGTGGGCTGTGGATCCACTGGCATCCTTTCCTGGCACAGCCCCTTCCTCATCTACCTGACATCAAAGAAGTAGCACTGAGGTTTCTTATCAGTCAGAAGAGGGTCTCCCAGCGTGGATCTCCCTCTCCCAGGATGAAACGCTCTCCAGACTCTGGGAGAGCTGTGACATTAGCCATGGCATACCATCCCAAGCACTGCAGCACAAGAGTTATCCTGCAATCTAATTATACAACTGATTATGTGCTTGCAATTTGCACAGTAAGATTTTAAATAAGACCTGTTACTACAATTTAGGCACAATCTTATGCATGACTTACAACACCTAGCATGCTGGGAGATGTGTTTTTTTCTATCTAAACTTCCATAGGATTGTCCCCTTAAATTGTTAAGTGTGCATTCAGATTCTTAAATAATAACAACACAGCAATATTGGTGTGTGTAACAAAGATAGATTCTGCAAGGAATATATTTTAAATATCTGTCTTGCCTTTGGCCAAGCAAAAGTTTTCACTAAAAGCAAACACATCTCCCTATCAATTCACAGTTTCAATTCACACTGTTCTAGTAAAATGTAGCAAGTGAATTGGACATAGATTGTCAAATGCTTGGAAATCAAACAAGAGACAAGAAAAACAATTTCACCTAATAAGTCTACATTCCAGAATTATCTACTGCATGGTCAGTAACTTATGTGGGTTTTAGATAGGGTTAGACCAATACACAGAAAATGTACCCATCAGGAGCTATAGAGCAGGGACCAACTGTCCAAGCTACTTTTCTAGTGGCCCCCAGGCTCACAATATCGGCTATGACTTAAACAAGAGAAGGGGAAAACACTCTAGAAACAAGAATTAGGATTCCAACCATAGTTGGAGGGTATCCTAGATCATTCTTGGAGTATTCTAGGAAAAGGTGTGCAGCTGCTGTGAAAATGACAAATTCTAGTTTAGGCAAAATTAGGGAAAGAATAAGAAATGGAACTGCAAGTGGTGTATTTGCTGTGATGGGAGAGGCATGTGTGGCCTCTACCATCACGGCAAATGCTGGATGCTATCTTTGGGGTGCCCTGCCAAAGCACTAAATACAGAGGAAATATACCTCTGAAAACCACAATCTGGATTGTCTATGGGCAATAGGTCTAGAGAGTTGGATGGATGGTCACTGCTGTCCAAAAGAAGCTGGATTAGATGGCCATAGGCTGTCACCAGTCTAGTGCCCTCTAGATGTTTCAATCAGTTTCCAGCATTCCTGACCATTTGCCATGCTGGCTGAGCCCAGTGAGCCTTTAAGTCAAAAAACCTGGAAGGGTCCCGGTTCAGAATTAATACTGATCCAGAGTATGGTCTGAAGGCACATAAAGCAACCAGCATATTGAAGCAAAGCAGTTCTAGAGCTGGTCTGAGCTTGGAGAAGAGGGCCCTGGGAACCACATGTAGCCACCTTGAGTTCTACAATGGGGAAAGGTGGGCTATAAATATAATAAATAAATATTGCTGTTTAAATGGATGCATATATTTTTCAGATGTGGTCTTCTTCACAGTTTTATGTGAAACAATCCAGTGCAAACTTTAACTGTGTTACAGCAGAGTTGAGAAAATCATCTTTGTCAAAGATGTCAAAGGTTATGCTTTTGAAAATGTGTGAGGTATGTGTGACATATACCTTTGGGCATTTTGTTTCACTAGCACCTGTAAAACACAACAGAGTTTTCAACTGAAGCTGGAAATCATTGAGTCTTTTTCCCCCAGAAAAAAACTCAATGAGGTGTGAAATATGTAGGCTTCTTTGTTTTCATTCCATTTCTAACTCTACATTGGTCCAGGTTGATATTTACTAACATCTGAGGAAACCTGGAAGCACCATGACTTAGACTGCTTAATAAGCAAAGCAATTGTGCTTGCTTAGCACTGTGGAGAAAAACAGGTCCTTGGAAAACTGCAAGAGTGATACAGCTGCAGTGATCCAGCTGGCCTTGCCACCCATGTGCCATTCAATACAGTTCAAGGAAATATGTCTGCCGCTCAAAAACATTGCAGCAGTCGAGCAAAACACTCTTCATATTTTGAACAACACAGCCTTGATTCCTTGGCTTTTTCAATGTACTTTAGTCTGCGTTCCACACAAACTGAAAAATTGCTTCTACACGCTTCTGAATGTCTCATTAGTTGCCCTTTGGCAAGCAAAGAGCTCTTGTCATTTGGCTATGTGTATATTGGCACCTGTTCTAACAAAATATTTGCTTTGTAGATACCTTTCCTGCAGAAGCATTTGCACTGTAAACAGTATTCTCACAAAAGAACCAAGCTGATAGTCTGGGGTGATTATTGACGCGTTTTTTACATTTCAGCCATTCGTTGCTTTTCATTTTACCCGCTTGGGCTGGTGAACCAGCTATAACCCAACCTAAGCATGGATAGCCTTATTTCAAGTTATCTGTGTACATGTACATTCCCACTGGGAATACCGCAGTGTGTTATATTATGTGGTGCTCCGGAAAATGGTCTGGAAACTCAGGATATGGTTGCCAGTAGGAACATATTACACCAGTGCAACCAGTCCATTGTAAGCCACTCTGAAGTGCTACTTTTAATTTTTAAGCCCTTTCATGGCTTGTGGCCATGAAGGATCATCTTTTCTACATGTACTTTCAGGGGCCCCATGATCTTGTTCATAGGCAGTTGACTTAAAGATACTGGCATCTGATAATGACACATGCCAGTTGCTTCCTCAGAGATGAATGGGGCAAAAATGGAAGCAATGCTCTCTACATTACACATTTCCTCCTGTGAATTTTCAATGAATCTGTTATAAAAACTGTGTAGGGGTATTCTGTAGTACTCACACATAACAGCCTCAGCTTAAAAGGTAATTAAGTGTCCTTCTGCTACAATCTATTTGCCTACAACATACCTTTGTGCTTAATGAAAAATCTATAGTCAAACTAAAGCATCTTAAAAATCCATACTAATTCTTTGCTGAAGTCCACTATGCTTTGTGCAGGGAAGCAACTTCAAGGCATAAAGGAGACCACATTTTCCCCATAAATCTATTGAAGGAGACTAAAAGGGTGAGGAAAAGTGGTCCATCTTAATAATGTGTGTCTAGGAGCTTTCAACATTGCTAGCATGGATTCAGGGAGCAGCCTTTTCATATTAGCAATTATTTATACATCAGCCATTATATGCAAAGTGCTTTACGGCTTTTATAACACCCACACTTCTTGGTAGGTTACTATTATTTTCAGTGTACAGATGGGGAACTGAGATTAGAAGATTACTCAGGACACCCTGGAGACAATTCGTAGTGGTGAGCCAGACCTGTGGTGGTAGGCTAGGGCCTGAAAATGTGTGTGAACAACATGAATTTTATATTTTCCAAATCTGGCCAAAAGTACTGCATTATGAAAGGACCTCAGTCTTGCTTCAGGAAAGCTGTCCACAAGGCTATACTAGATGAGACATTAAATGACTTCTATCCAATATTACTTAGAACAGATCCATTCAAATGAATGGAGTTTAAGTAAGACCAACATTGGCTTAAGCCCACTGAATACAAGCCAGTGTGTTTTTGCATTCACTATGCACATTAAAAATGCAAAAGAACAGCTAGCCTGTGTGTGTGTGCATATCAATTATATGTTGATAATTACCAAAACAACAGCAGGAGGAAAGAGGTAGTTTAACCCTTTCCTCCCCTGCTGTGCCCCTATTAAAATCACTCCTCTAAAACTGTTATTTTTATTGGAGAGAAAACTCTCATTAGCACCAATATATGCACACAAGACTCCATCCAAATGAATGGAAATGCAGATGGGTAAAGGGATCCATGGGCAGGGAACTCTGATGTACATATGGGGCCTCCATTCAGGCATTCAGTACATGTGAATGGGTGTAGAAAAGGTGTAGGCTTCGCTTTATGGGCATTTCTTGCATATGTTAGAAACATAGAAACAGAGCGAGTCAGAAGGGGCCTCTCGGGCCATCTAGTCTGACCTCCGGCTCCAGCCGGCTCCACTCACGACATGCCCACCATGTTGTCAGAATGCTGAAGAGTAAAAGGGTTTTTTTGTTATTACTGTTTCCTTTTACCCTTTCAATTACTCACTCATCCATTAAGCAATCCCCATGGGACTTGATGAATTGTAATGATTGGAAAGACAGACGTACATTTGCTTCTCTAATGACCATCATGATACAAAAATGATTTATAGGCCTGGAATTGCCAACCTGCTGAAACTCTGCAACTTGGTAAAAGCACAGGGCAAGAGGAGTACGGCAGTTGGCTTTGAATATTTTTGATGAACAATACCTTTTATTTATATTGTTACATCTTTTTCTCACCTTTTCCTTAAAGGAGCTTATGGTAGCATGCAAGGTTTCTCCATAGCCACCAGCATTTTATTTTGTTCTCATGCCAATTCTTGGAGGTAGGGTAAGCTGATATTTACTGAGCAAATGTGAGGGGTGAAAGCTAACTCTTCTAAGTAGAAAGGAAGGAGCATATTCTTAATGTCACCTATAAAAATGTTTTATGCATGGGTGAAAGAGGCAGAAGTAGTAATCCGGGAGTAAACTAAAGCACCTTGGCTGCTCAGGATGCAGATTTAAACAACAAAAAACCACATGTAATAACAAGCATTTCAAGATCATATTTCCACATGGGCCTCTCGCTTTCTTCCACCACACAAACAAACCCAAAAGATATTGAGGCTGAATAGAAATCAGCAGGTCTACCAAATCCTTGAAAAATATGCATGGCATTTATTTGAAACTGCTGCAGAAAACCTTTATGGTATGATAAGCAGGGCCTTACATAATACAACTGAAGAAATTAATTAGCTGGAAGGTAGGTCATTATTTATAAATCAGATTTCCCTATGTCAGAAACTGGCAAGACGAAGGTTCTCTCCCCCACAGCCTTCGCTACAAATTTATGGCTGGTATTGTCAAAGGGTTTTATAGCTCACCCTGCCTGCCCAGCAACTGTGTCCTGCTACCCACTGAATTAATTACACATTGTTAATCCTGTCGCTAAAAATGAATCAGACTTCCCTCTGTTGCAACCACTTTTCTGTTTCCCTATCCACATAATCCCTGGCATTCTATTTCATCTTTTTTTTCCAAGGAAGATGAGCGCAGAGAATAATGCTGAAGGGACACACACATGTCTTGGCCTGCAGCCACTTCCAAATTTGCTGTCTCCAGTCCAAAGGGGATTTGGAAGTCTCAGGTGCAAGGAAGGTCCACTCCCAGAGGCCTGGGGACCTCCTGCCAGTCCAGGAAGACAATCCCGAGTGAGACAGACAAACAGTCTTCTAAGGCGACTTTTTCTGTTTGTACCATCATGTCCATTAGTTGTGGTCTTGACATCCTCACTGTATCCCTATAGATACACCTATGCGCTCAGCATGTCCAACCAAGGGATGCGTCCACTCAAAGGACTACTTGTGCAATTTACCTCCTTCCAAGATGACTGCAGCTCCTGGTGTTCAACAACACGGCCCTGTTCCTGCAGGCCCAAATCCAGAGAAGACATTACTCTAAATCTGTGCCTAGCAATGACTCCTCCATCCATCTTTATTCTAGAGTGGGCACAGGGGTCTTGATCTGGATCGTAAAAGCCCTTTTAGTACAGCCAAATCCAAGAAGACCAGAATATGTGGGTGCCTTACAAGTTAGCCTCACCTTGAAATGGGAAATGCAATAATGGTCCAGGTTAGTCACCTAAATGCAGACTGCTATTTTTGTAAGCTTGGACATACTTAACAAGCTGAGTGATAGGTAAGTGCTTGCCATTTAAAAAAGGAAAATGTAAATGATTGGCTTGAAGCAAGGTGTAGTGAAAGGGCATTTCAAAAATAACATTGCACTTTAGAACACTATAATAATGCCAGAGCGATGTTATATTTAGGTTAGCTGCACTAACAGAGCAGCATAATACAGTATTTTATTTATTCATTTATTATATTTTCATCTGGCCTTTTTTCTTTTGTGAGGAACCCAAGGCAGCTTGCATAGCTCCATTTTATCCTGTGAGGTAGGCTGGGCTAAGAGCCTGTGGCTGCCCCAAAGTCACCAGGGAGCTTCACGGCTCGGCAGGGACTAGAACCCAGATCTCCTGGCTCCCCACGCAATGTTCTTTGCACGGGAATTGCACACGGCATGAAATGCAGCTATGGATGAGAAAGAGCCTGGATTTTTGACCTGCAAGAGCTGGAACAATAAAGCAGCCAATGGTCTGCTTTACACAGGCCTTTACTAAAGGGTTGTCAAAGGACAATTCCCTGTTTGAAATCTCTATCTGAAAGGTGATGAAGAATGGAAGCAGAAGCCTTGAAATGCCCATCAACAGTATGCCACTAAACAGAGCCTCAGCAACCACACAGGTTACCTGGCCTCAGTCTCCCTTGCAACAGTAATATGTACTCTATTTCTATTGAAATACCAACAGTAAAAACAGCTATATGCAAATATATACATTATATTAATTCTGCCTAAATTTGCATCTACAATATAAATTAGCATAAAGTAGACTCTCAAGCAACTGGCACTCTCAAGCAACCAACAAAAACTCAAAGAAATAATACTTTAAATAAAAATTAAAATAAAATCCATTTTCAGTGGAAATGAAGGTTTAAATTAGGCACACCACAGGCTGTGCTCCATGCCACAAGTAAGCCCACACGTTTGTCTCCCACTCCTGCCAATTCACCATGTGTAAACACACCTGTTGTTGGGATCTATTGTGATTTCACATTTTGTGTTCTCACCCAACCCCAGGTAAGCTGAAACAGGTCCCAAGTAAGCATAAACACAGAGTGCTTGCCTTCAGGCAGAAGATGGAAACATCCAAGATGCTTGAGAAAGGTTAGAATTATGCAGTGTTCATGGACAAATTTAATGTCGGTTCGTTAAGGCTCAGTCTCAGAAGATCGAAGTTTGTCTTTATTTGCTTTTAATTATGTATTTTAATGTTAATATCAAGTAAATACAGAGTTTATGCTGTGGTATGGTATAGTATTAGTTAGCCCTATTTTTTAATAGCAACTCTCAAGCAACTACATTTATCCAGCATCCACCGGTCTCCATGGGTGCAGGTTAACTGAGAATCTACTGTATATAAATTTTAGGCAAATCACTGTCATGTTTTTTGGTGATGTCGTTATTCTTCCTTCACAGTTTGCACTATGATTTAATGTACGGCCTAATTATGAAAAGGGAGTTGGGGATGGCCTTTTTCTGCAGAGGCACTAAATTGTTGGAACTCTGCTGTAGCTTTTTGTTACCTGGCCAAGACATTTCTATTTCTGCCAGGCGTACGTTTCTTATCTGTTGCACCTGCCTCTCTTCCTACAGCTGTTTATTTGGGGTGGGGTGGGTGTTGATTGATGAATTTACATGACATTTAAACATTATTTCTTTAAAATGCTATAAGCTGCCCAAGTGTAGCAAATACAGAAGCGGGGAGGATATAAACATTTAAGGTGAAAGAAAAGCTAAATAGCATTTTATATTCTGGAGAAACATTAACTGCAATTCTTTTATGCACGTCTCATCTCATTTCACTAGTCTGGTTTGACCTATATTAAGAAATATAGAAATAATTAAATTATATTTCAATTATTAATAAAGATTATTATTATTATTAATTAGAGATCATTAATAAAACATCTGCCCCACATTTTAACAATTTAAGAACAAATACAGTAATTTTAATTAAATCCAAGCAAAAGGATCCAATAAAACCAGCAGGAGCTAACACAACCAGCAGAAATCACAAATCATAGAATTGTAGACTGGAAGGAGCCATTAGTTCCATCAGGTCCAGACCTCTGCTCAGTGCAGGTTAAATAAATCAAAACTGGGTTAAATTAGGCCCTTCAGGTGTTTTGGCCTACAGTTCTCATCATTTGTTATGCAAGCCAGGGCTGATGGGAGTTGTAGACGAAACATGGGGAGGGCCACAGGTTATATAAAAGATACAAAGAAGGATGCTTCTCTAGACAGAGAGTTCCACAGACATCACTGAAAAGGCTCTGTCTATATTGCTAGCCACTCACTGGAGAAGACCCTGGTGCTGGGAATGGTTGATGGCAAAAGGAGAAGGGGACGGCAGAGGATGAGGTGGCTGGATGGAGTCACTGGGGCAGTGAGTGTGGGCTTGGGTGGACTCCGAGGGATGGTGGAGGACAGGAGAGGCTGGAGGAATGTTGTCCATGAGGTTGTGATGGGTTGGGCATGACTTTGTGACTAAACAAACAACATAGTATTAGCCTATCTAGTTTACCTTGGTGGTTGCCAAGCCAGGACCCCTGAGGCTGCTCTTAGGCCCTGGCAGGATCGAGTGGGTCCCTGACATGACCAAATTCTGCCACAGGAGAAGAGAAAAGCTGCACAACTTTTATCACTTCATATTCTTCACCCGGCTGAAGTGGGAACTGATTGTTAACCTTTCTTTCTTTTGATATCCAAAGGCAGGTAATACAAACCCTCCACCAGTTCTTTGAAAAAATCTTCCTCTTCAAACCCTTAAAAGCCAGCATTACAATATTTCAGAAATATGGATGCAATCTGAGTGGTTCTCAGAAGTGACTAAAACATCTGGATTCACAGACTGAATTTGTCACAAGGCCACTGCAGCTCATGGTATCCCCCAACAGGCAAAAGTCAAGTGATAGTATTGGAGCACCCCTGCAAATGTGAATTCAAAAGAATAGTAGGCTCTTGGTAATGATTTTTAAAGCAAAACTTAGATTCTGAGCCTTAGAATATGAAAAACAGAATTTTGTAAGTCAACAGACACATGAGGGGAAGCATTAGGATAAGTGCTAGCAACATGTTCTCTTCAAAGGAAAGGGTAGAAAAATAGTGATGTGAGAAAAACTCCTTTACTAGGAGCACTCTCCAGATGCATCACATTTTTAGCATATCTGGAATGCCGCTAACTGTTCAGAAAAAAAGACATACTTTCCATGTCCAGTTACACTTTCCTGTTTTGTTATAAGTGTGTCATCAAGCACTTGCTGGTCAAGAATGTCATTTTCAGGTTTTCTCCTACTAAACTTTTGAGTGAAAAAACCAAGCATCAGAAATTCTCCCAAGAATTTCCTAATGATGAACCCTAAAAAGCATCACTGTGATTCTTTCTTTAAAAATGGATTCTGCACAAGCTAAAACATTGTGTCCTCAAAACCTTTGGTCAAATCATGAGAAAATTAATCTGGTTCCAAAGAGATGTGTGAAGTTTGAATTAGTATTCACACTGACATGTCAAGGATATATTAAATCCATAATTACAGTAATCCACAGCTGCTTCAGTGTTCGAAAATAATGAATTGCCCAGTGAGAACTGGTGTCCATGAAATGGAAAGAAAATGCCATCTGGTGTAGGGCATTGCTCTGGCTGAATGCTCTGAACACAAGGGGTCTTGATACTTCTTGACATAGCCCATTTATGGATTAATGGCTATTAGTATTACCAGATACCTGTCCTGCAAAAATGGGAAGCAGAATTAGAAAGCATGTGGGGGATATGCTAATTGGAGGTCCAAAACACTGTTGTAAGAAAAGAAAAATGGATTGGTGAGCTTGTCGATTTAAACAGAAAGGCTAAGCGTACTTAGTTTCAAAAAGGGTAGCTACTTTGCTTTTTATCCTGTATTAGTTATGGGAAAACCTGTTTGGATAATAAAGCTAATAGCAAAAAAATGCATGTGACTATTTGTGAGCAGGGTAACATGTCCATTTGCTTCACTAAGATTAAGCAGAATTGGCACGCACAATATAGCAGAGAAAGAATGCTTTGAACTTCGACAGCATCTTTCATCTGAAGACCTCAAAGTCAGTACGATGAGATATAAATTCCATGTCAAGAAGTTGACATTAAAATGATGTAACATCTGGGAGAAATGAAGGAAAGAAAAGGAAAGGAGTATCATGCCAAGGTCATGGCAAATCTGCAATGTAACTCAGTTCTCCTGCGTAAATGTTCCAGCTACCCATATGTTATTCATTCATTTCTTTAAAAGACTCTATACTATCTCTTTCTGTTTAACAAAGGCTCCTGGTGGCTTATAACATAAAACTTTAAAACAATCGTCTAATGAAAGGGAAAAGAATAACAAAGATGAAACAATGGAGGGAGAAATCCTATGCCCCCGAGGCAGTATGAGGGGCTAATAATTTTTTCAGATTGTGAAATCTAAACTCAGAGACAGCACTCTGACCTTGGAGCTGGGAATTGGAGCTCCAACATCTCCTCTCAGCTGGTATGGGAAGAAACATGCCAGCTGCTCTCTGAGTTCAGGAAAGCAGAGAGGGAGGAAGGGGTCATTTGGGGATGGGATGGGATGTGAGGATGAGCCAGCAAAAATGCAGGGTGGGAGGAAGAGGAGGCAAAGATCAATTCCGCTGCCAACCCACCCCTGGTTGGGATGCCTGTAAACCTCTAAGATTGAAGGCTAGTGGCCAGTTCAATAGGATTTTGCACATAAGGTGCAATCCTATATAGAGTTAGCCAGAAAAACATCTTACAACTCCCAGCATAGCGGAGGTTGTAGAATTTTTTCTGCCTAATCATGCATTGGATTGTGGCCTGTGATAGACAGAACAGCAGATTAGGAAAAGAAAATTCACTTTTCCGGGAGCATACAAAGCAGTTCTGCAGCTTGAAAGGTCATCGTCTTGATAAGATTAAAAATGGCTGCATAAGGCTGTTTCCAGTTCAAGGGCAAAAACGGTTTGCTGGCTTGGATGAAACAGCAAGGCATGGCTTATCTCAGAAAAGGCCAGGGGGATTGGAATCCCCACAGGGAAATGGATGCAGATGTGGACAAGCCCAAGTCTTGAAGGCTCTTTGGTGCATGAGCTTCATGACTGGAGCGTCTTCTCAACCAAATGATCTTGGAATTGCATTTCTATCTATGGGGAGGGTAGATTAGCACTCTGCCATTGACAGCACTGGAGAGTAAACAGAGGAGCGCCAAGCCCCGCTTCAGCAACTGCCTGCACCCAGATCTCATCTTGAGAGCTTGTGGTATAAACAGCAATTAACTAAAAATGTCTAGCATGTTCAATGGCAGCTAGGCAGAAAGAATAAAAGGATACAGCAGTGCACGGACAGGAGCTACAGCTCTTCCTACATCAGGCTGTCAGAGAAGCAATTGTATGCTCCTGCTTTAGCTAACAGCTTAACCCTTTTACCTTGGAGGAAGCCTTAAAATGATTTTCCTGTCTCTGGGAACCCCTGCATAAAGGGAAGCGTGATTTTGCAGCATCTGTCCAACCCCTGAACCTCTCAGTCCAACCCATGCATATGCACGCAGAAGTAGCATGACATTTTATTTATAGTGTTGTTGCTGTTGTTATTTATTTTATTGATAATGTACCACGCTGCCACCCTTCCCACAAGAACTGCTTCACAGATCAGGAGGAAAAGGTCCCTGTAACCCAGCCTGATCTGCCTTGTGGGGAAGGTCTACCAGGCAGGTGCAAAGGCAGCTGCTGCCTCTTCAAAACTGTGCCCCAAGGATAGACTGCCTTTGTCCCTGGAGGCCTCAACAGTGGTCCACCATTTCTTCCACCAGGGCCTGTTTTTCACCCCTTCAGCTCAGTGGCCAGTGTCAATCTATAAATTGCAGAAGATGTGCATGATGAAAGGAGGATGTGAAATAAGGGCCGCTGCTGGCCATTCAATGCCAGCACACAGAATCACCTCTGTGCAACTCCCCACAAGCAAGAGGCAGATGGTGCTTCCCACCTTGGGCCCTTTCTTCATGGGTGGGGACTCTCCCTGGGTCCCCTCCCATCACCTAGGCAACTGGGGTGGGTAGGTTTCCTCAGGCAAGAATTTACGTACAGTATGTTTTTATTATAAACACATGCATGTGTGAACATGAGAATATGATGATTATAAAAAGTCTCTCCACAATCTCTTGTGGAACTGCCTGCTACCTTCCACAGAACCTAGGGTCCTAGGGAACCCTAGTTGAAAAAGACTGGTTTACACTGACCAAGGACTGCTCAGGTAAAACGACAGAAAGGAATGTTCAAATATGCAAGAATTATACCTCAGTAGCTTGTTTGGAGGTTCTAGCAAGGGAGTGCAGCTATCTTAGAACCCTGACTGAAGAATGGTACAATCCTTCTACATGGGATGGTTGTCCTCTTCCGCTGAGCACACAGCTTTGGGATGGATGCAGATGGAATGCTGAGGGAAGAAGGGACACCTGCCTAGCCAGCCAAATCAACCCTGGGGATCAATGGGGTGATAGCTGTCATGGCCAGCTCACCCTCACATCCAGTTATGAGAGTTTCCATAATGTTTTAACTCTGTTTGCAGTTAGACACCAACATGAACGTTACAAAGATGTTAGTAAATTTAATAATCCTCTAATAGGAAAGTTAAAATATTAATGTGACCTTCTCAGTTCAGAAATTTAGAGAGCTAAGTGCATCAATTAATTTCTGTTTACACTTCATGAGCATATATATGATTTTTTGATTAGAAAATCTAATAGCCCTGCTGAGACAGGATGTATCATAGATTTGGTACAATACAGAATGTTCAGTTCATGGTAAAAATAAAGCAAATCTGGAAGAGAAAACAGATCATGTACTATTCCCCCCTTAAAATAACCACAAAACATGTTATAATTAGGATAACAATTGTCTTACTAATCCTCATGATGGAACTGGACTCCATCTTTTCCAACTGCAAACACAACTGAAGCAACACAACACAACACAACACAACACAGATGCCCCTGAATTCAGATGACACCAAAGTGCTGGTCGAGCTGTGAACATCAAACACACCTAGAAAACATCCCCCAAGATTATTTTATGCACCAAATGTGCCTAGAGTCTCCCTTATACTGAGTCAGATAATTGGTCCATATAGTCCAGCATTGTTGAGGCTGGTGGGCAATGGATCTCCATGGATCCCTGCAGGAATGTGGCCAGCCCTACCTGCAGACATGCAGAATCTTGTGCATTTAAAAGCATGTGCTCCTTTACTGAAAAGGTACAAAATGGCAATGCAGGGAAGACTTCTTGAGGAACTTTTTGGCCTAGTTCCCTCCCTCTCCCATAAGTTCATTATGCTTTCGCTTTCAGAATTTATTTTTACAAGACATTTTGATGGCTGCTAACATAACAAGCTTTAGAATGCATTTGATAAATTCAGGAAGGACAGACCTATTAACAGCTATGTATTAACTATCACAACTACAAATGAAGCTTTCACACTGAGAGCAGTATGCCTCTAACAATTAGATTCTGAGGAGGACAAACATTATAGAATAGCTATTATCTCTCCATGCCTGAGAGCTTGGCTGGTCCCTGCTCAACAGAAATCGCTTGTCTATGTGGATCTTGTGTTTCAACCTGTATTATGTTCTCAGCTCTACAGCAAATTTGATAATAGCTGGCCATATCTACTCTTGCCCTTGAGGTCTAATCCATTCACCCTCTCCCACAACTATAGCACAATGTCATCATTTTGATGCAGAGTGTGGAGGACAGCACACCTCAGTGGAACGCTAAAGAATTCATACCCATGACAGAATTGCTATTATTTTGCAAATTCTTCAAAAAGGTTATCTAGTGGATCTGATCTCTACCATGCACATATCAGCAGAGCTTATTGAACAACAGATGTTGTTAGTAATTAAGGTTCATTTGGATTTGTTCAATATATTGGAAGTTGGCAAATTTTGAACATGGAAGCTGTTGCATTAAAAATGATGAACAGAAATTGCTTAGAAAGAGGAAATGGTGATATAATTGCAGAGAAAGACTAATTAGCAGAAGATAAAAGAAATAAAGTTTAACTATCCCAAGCATGGTATAGTGCATCTTCAGTAAGAGTACTTTATTATTACTCAGAAGTATCTCAATTTTAAATCAAAGTCCTCTAAGATAATTAAGGGGTCATTTCACATACTTATTTGTATTATGAAATATTCAGTCTTTTTGTTAATGTCATTATGTCCTCTACAGCCAAAATAGATGGGGAACTGCCATGACCAGACAGCCTCATTTAAAAGTTAAAAGCAGCTGGCCGGGTGGGGGGTGGGGTGAGGGTCCAATTTGGAGTAGTGGCAGAGGAGAAGTTTTATCCATTACGTCTGGTCTGCAAGTCTGCCACATCACATTTGTTTTGGCCCTGGGTTTTCAAGAATACGGTGCATAATATAGCTAAGCAAAAGCAAAATGAATAGGCAACAGGCCTGATGAAGGAAAAGAACTGTCATTTTAGAACAGGTGTAGCATCGAACACACTTTTACTTGTAGTTCAAATGCTGGTTTAGAGGACCACAGGAGTGCATTCTCCCACATCCCCAGAACAGCAATGTTGCCAGAGACGGTCATTGACCAGTTTCTCATAGTAGGAGGACACATTGGCTGCATTTGCACAGATCTGTTTTGGAGAGTCTTGGCTCACCACATCAGCAAATTTGGTGCCAGCATATGCAGCCTCTTCACTCCCACATGAGCGCCCACTAGCTGCTAGTGACTAGCATGAACACCAAAACAAACTACCAATGGTTTACTTAGTATTGTGTCTGAACCCAGGATCCTGGCTAATTTCTCCTAAACACGCAAAGATTTGTAATCCAGGAACAAACCCTGTTTTATAATCCTAGTTAGCTAGCAACAGGAAGCAAGAAGTTAGGATCTGAATTTGAATGACACAAAGGATTCTCCTCCTCCTCCTCCTCTTGCCATGCACACTAGGAGAAGGAGCTTGTTAGAAGTGACCAGATTGTGTGCACCACCATACATCTTGTTCAAGGTAAGCCAGAATTCATCAGCATCTTGTTTTACCATTCTGTTTGAAATAGAGTCATTGAGAAACCTCTTGAAATTGGATGTGCTGCCCCTGCTTCCCAGTTGCTTGCCAATACGCAAGGAATGAGTAAACTGAAGCTCTGTCAAGCCAATACAACAGTATACAGATGCAATAAAATTAGAGTTGCAAAATGTACATCTTGCTGAGGAACTTGAGAGGCATGGAAGGTGCCAAAGGTGCAATGGAAAGCATGCAGCTGAAGTTTAAAACCAACAACTAGGAGAGGTGATTTAATGATTTCTGTCATCCCGTGATCAAGTGCTGACAAACAATTATAAGAGCACTTATATTTGAGGCTTCACTTGCTTCTGAGAAAAAGGTCCAGATTAGATCTAGATGGGACTTCTGCCCTTTACTTTACTTTACTTTACTTTACTTTACTTTACTTTACTTTACTTTACTAGTGAATATAGGAAGAATGCAAAGACAAAGACCAGAGATCTTTGATTGTTATTTCTACATTCTTACCATACAGGAAAACAAAAGTTGTAAGTCAAACTAGCATTCCATTTTAAAAAATGGTATTTTTGACATTTGTTCTTTCTTTGGAGACATTTTTCATAACATAGTTTTAGTGCAAAAGAAAAATTAACTGAGGTTTAAGACAATTGAGATGGGCTGCAGACTCAGGCATTCCCTCTCCAACAAATCATAAAAATATTGACTTGTAGGGCCAAAGACATCTTTTTAAATACTTATCTTACAGCAACATTTTTATTTTTACTCTGGAGTAGGCACAGGGATTCTCAGCCTAACCCACTTCACAAGGTTGTTGTTGTGAGGATAACATGGAGTGGAAGAGGACTGCGTAAGCTGCCCCAGGCTCTTCACAAGAGGAAAAAAGGATTAAATATAAATGTAATCTAATAATGTAACAACAGCAACTATTGCAAGTCTTCAATGAGAAAGACATAATCAAGTAAAATCATTTCAAAATTTCAGAAAAATAGGGGAAGGCACAGTAGAAAGAGAAAAACCAGCCTGGAACCAGTAGAATATGGGTGGGCTGCCATCCCTACATGCAACAGGAGACTCATGCAGATTGGTAGCTGTGACTAGAGTTAAGCCAAAAAAAAAGAAAACGTTAAAACTGCACTTTGAAGAGAATTTAGCACAAGGGCCAGATGACGTTTTCCTTTCTTGGCGTACATGTAAATTAAATATTGTGCTGGTAATGACTTTTCTGATTCAATGCACTCTGCTTTAACACAATTATGGGCTCCTTCTCTGATGCTCATTCTTCTTTTCAGATTTCTTCTTCTTTCTTTTAGGAGGCCAGTACATTGACCTACACTATTAGAAATGGAAAGGCTCATTCAGAAAATTTGTTGCTTCAGTCTCTTTATCCAAGGGCACTTGCTCATGAACTAAGTGAAAGCAAAGCGATGCATTGCCTACAACTGCCAGTCAATCACTCCCAAGGCCAAAGAATTGTGGGGTGGCTTAGAAATCCAGTAAATAAATAAATAATACTCCTGAGCTCAGTTGCTGCAGTGCAGCTACAGACAAGGCAGGGCCCAAATGCCACGGTCCTACAATAGGTGGGAGAAACGATACAGCAGGAATTTATTACCATATTCCAGCCTCACTCACTTCAGCCAGTGCTGAAGCACAACAAATGTACTGATGCAGCTTGCTTTTTGTGCTCCTTCCTTGTATTTGCCATTAGTAATGCAACACTCACATATGATCCAATTAATAATGTGAAGACTTCCAGTATGAGCTAGTTTAGTGATCAACAGAAATATTAACTGAAATAGAAATACACAGGATTTCCGTGAAGCCAACCGTGAAAAAGAAGAAAGCATAAACATACTGACATCTATAAATACACAGACTGGAGATGGAGAAGGTTGTGCCTTTTACACACTACATGATATATATTGGGTATTCATAACAGTCCACAAAATGGGTCACATGCAAAATATATCCTACTTTACAGAAAATATGTAACATCCATGCACTATTTATGCATTTACATAGTACACACAAGGGACATAATGACCTAGTTCATCATGATAGTGTGCTTGTTTTATGCTGCCGGATTTATTCCCCTGCATCCTCCATGGTTTGTTTAACATGACATGTGAATCTAGGACTCTTGCTTCTCTCTTAACAAGCCAGGGAAATAACGTGTGGTTTATCGATGGGTTATTTCTCTGGCATGTCAGGAGGAGGCAAGCCAGGAGTCCAGGTTCACACATTGTGGTGACCAAAGCAGGGAGCAAAGATTTGTGGTTTATATAGCTGTTCCTGCTTCTAACAAGAACTATTAGACAGGATTTGTCAGCATGCTGCAAAACTTCACAATGTATCAACCACACTTTCCAATATGTTTCCAAATCTTCCAAGTGTTTATTCGTACAAGTTCTTACAAGTTGGAAAAAAGCTTGTCAGCTTATCATTTACAGCTCACTGTTTACAACACAATGTCAAGTATTCACTTCAAATTCTTATCAAATGGATCCCAGCTTTTAAATGTCTCGCTATATTTTTGTGGATTTTTCAAAAGCCCTATCCTTTTAAGCATACCCACATGTTAGGGTCTTCCACGGTCATGCCCCCAACATATACCAACCAGTGCAGTGGTCCTTCCATGGATTCCTAGAGTCCCTCCACAGGTAGAGCATGCAATTAATACTTCATGAATTATTAAAAAAATAAATCTGTTTTCTTGTGTTTGGATGGGAAGAAAAGGCATAATTCCTTTTCTGTCCATGAAATTATCTGTTTTTAAATCCAAAATCAAACTACACAGGACCTTTTATTACATTTGCTCTAAGAGAAAATATGTCCTATTAATTGACTGAAACTAATTCAAGCATGCAAATGCAAGTAGATAAAAAGGTACCACTTCAGTGGGCAGGTAACAGTGTTCCGTGCACTTTGGTGTTTAGTCATGCTGGCCACATGACCACGGAGACTGTCTGCGGACAAACGCTGGCTCCCTCGGCTAGGAAACGAAGATGAGCACCGCCCCCTAGAGTCAGGCATGACTGGACTTAATGTCAAGGGGAAACCTTTACCTTAATTTTGGAACATACTGAAGCTTGTCCCAAAATTAACTCTTCCTGCACAAATCAATTTAATGCTAGTTTTTAGCAAACAAAATTCCAATAGTACTGGGATCATAAATATGTCCTATTGTTCTTTTTTCTTTCTGCCGTCTTTTTTTTAATTAACAAGATTTTCATTTCTCATTACTACAGTGGTACTCTAATTTCGTATATGATGATTTTATTAAAGTAACCACTCCTCTTAACTGAGATAACCTACAGCTCAGCTCAGCTAAGCTGTTCCTAACTTAGGTTTTTTTATGAATGGATTTTTAAACAAACAAATGAACAAACACACTTCCTGTAGTACAATGACATCTACTTTATAAATTTGGTTAAAATGCTAATTTTCCTTGTCACAGTCTTAATCATATTAATGGACAATATTTAATTTTTTCTACCTTTATCTTATTTTAATTTATTACTACATTTACATTTAGATTTTCTACCACACTGCTATAAAATGGGAGTAAGTTAATGTTCTTGTGAGCACACCTGGGAAATGAAGGATGGTCTTTGGATGAAAAGTATCCAGTGGGGTGTAGATTGTACCCTCAGTTAATTTTATCTATCCTGTCTCTCTCTCTTTTTAAAAAATTCTCACCTGTTTACTGCCTCAACTTCTTCCTGTCCTATTATCTCAACCTCTCGTCTCATCTAGGATTTTTCAGGTCTTTTTCAATGATCACACACACATGCATACGCGCGCGCGCGCACACACACACACACACACACACAATCTTCTTATAATTAAAGGTTAATTTAACTGGGAGTTCCACTTATACATGAGAAACAATTATCTCTTAATTTCTCCATTCCATGTTTTAACTTTCAAGGGTAAGTGGTGAGATACCTTGAAAAAGTGCAGTACATTTTCATCTGACTGTGTGCTTTAAAAGAGTTCTTTAGATGTAATATTTCCAAATACTAAGTTTATATTTATTTATGGAGGTGGTTGGTATTTTTGAATTAATTCTATAAATGTCCTCAGTGCATATTGGTCTAGTTTTATCTGCCCCTAGAACAGATGCAAAGAGTTCTTCCCATTATTCTAACAGATTAGTGCCTTTCCCTTTTACTGTAAGCCTGCATTTATTTCTGTATTTATTAGCTGTATAATAATTCAATTTATTCTCCAACTTTCTATCTTATATCCATGTCATGCTTTAAAAGCTTCAGATTCTTGTTTTTGACTATACGTTAACCAAATATTCATGTAGGAGGGAGTGGGAGTTTGGATGTTTTTACATTCTTTCATTGCATTTAAAATTCGTATAACCAATTTCATATTGCTCCTTGAAATGTTGCAATCTTTTCTCTATAGTAGTTATTTTAGTCTAATTCTTCCACATAGAGGAAACTTTTAATATTTGTATTAATTTTGTTTCAGACTGTTCAAATTGATCTGGAATGCCTTTTAAAATTTCTTCAGTTCTTAAAGTAATCTTGTCTTCATTTACTTTTCCTATTTCCTGTTAGCATTCTCTTTACTATATCATCATTCTCCTTGATGATATAACTTCATTTTTTAAAAAGGAGTCCCTCTAAAAATCATATGTTTTCCTTTCTTCTACTTATATTACCTATAGAGTATCCAAATTATAACATAATTACAAAGTTATTCTTTTACGTTAAAGCATATCATATTACTACTATAAGTTTTCAGTCTGCATTCTCATACTTTCTATAAGGTCTACAACTATTACATGTAACGATATATATAATCTGCTCTAACGATCCAAAGCAAATCTTAATATAGGAAAGAAGGAACATAGCTCAGACACTTTGGCCAGTGCTCCTGCCCTATGTATTTGCCTTTCTGGAGTCACAATGCTACTCTAGCAGGGAAACAGAAACTTCTCCAAGCTCAGTATCTTTTCAGGCTCAGAGGTGTCCAACCATTGAAGCAGGCAGAGTAGAAGTACAATACTCTCTTTGCAGTGGAGCGGAAGTCGAGTACTGATAGAGCCAGCGCTCAGGCCCACTGGACAAAAAGAAAAACACAAATGTGCATGTATGGATTTACATATGCTCTGAAGTCCCTGTGTGTGGCTTTTAAGACCTGTATCCTAAGGTCACGCCTAGCTGCAAAAAGGGACTTTTTGGAATCACAGGTGAAGCAGCAGAAGGTGAAGCACACGTAGGCAAACAGCCAGCTAATCCAGGAGCATCATCTGCATCAAGCTCATAAAGGTCCCTGTACCTTTACTGCAGCAAGTGCCCATGGTCAACAGGGTAGTAGGCAGATGGCTTCCTAGAAGTCTGGGAGCCTGAACAAAAGACTTGGGGCTCCAGCCTTAGCAGGCCGCCTGCGAACACCGACTCTGATTTCCACCTGGTTTACATAAACAATCAGAGAAATGTTGACCTTTATTGTCCGCTATGGCTTCGAACCTAGGGACTGCCTTCTCTCCACATGCCTTAAATGATCTGAGAAGGCACTGTTTATAGTGTCCCTAGAAAGGGACAATATAAGTAGGTAATAGGTCTTTTGTTTAGATAAAAAATGTGAACCATGGTAACCATGCAGAGGGGCTTGACAGGTTGTGTGAATGCAGCCTATTTATCCATTTATCAAAGGGACTTCTGAGTAGGCAACTTTAGGACTGCAGTGTAAGTCTGTTAACTGAACTTATATTATTCCATTCAAATGAAGCAGACCAAACCATATGGACTTTATTCATTAATTTTACAGGAGGTAAGTCTCTTGCCAATTTTTGGGTTCAGTTTTACTAGTTTGGATGTTCAAATGAAAAGAATATTTGCTAATGTTTTATGTATGAAACAAAGTTGATATTTTTCTTCCTTTGATAAGCAACAGTAAAATCTATTTATGTTTTTTATGGTATATACAACAAACAAGAGACATATTTAAGTCTCTGTTGTGATTTATATTTTATTATATTAAGAAAATTAAATATTGTGGATTGAGAAACAAAGTTGCTATAAGAACTAGGAAAATAAGAGTTATACAAAGATACCTAGTGTGCCAAATTTTCCAAAAGTATAGCATTTGAATTTCACCGGTGCTGAATTTTAATGTTATTTTCTTTCTGAACCCAACAGTGATAAGTGAAGTGACATCATAAGTAATAATCAAGTTTGCAAACAAAGGCTTCACATTGAGGACAAGTTCCAGCTGTGATTCTCTGCTGATCCTTTCTCTTTCCCTGGAGAAATTGGAAACTTTGAACAGATGGCTTGTTGACATTGGAAAATACAATTTTAGAAATGGACTCATGACAGGACAATGGATCCAGTCGAATACCCGTTTCTGAAGCAAAAAGCTGTAGTAAGTATACGTTCTCTTTCTCTACCCTGGTTTCATCCAGGTGTGTTGGGATTATTGGAGTTGTAGTTCAACTTATTTTTTTATTTTAATTTTTTTTAATTTATGTGGTTTTAATTTATTGTTGTAAGCCGCCCCGAGGCTTCGGTGAATGGGGCGGCATACAAATGTTTTAATAAATAAATAAATAAACTTATCTAAAGGTCACCATCTAGATTTGGAGAAGACTGGTTTAGAGTTATGTTTTCCCAGGTCTATCACAGCTTTGCTGCAATGTTAAGTACAATAGTGGCCTCATGCTGTGAACCTTTACAGCATAAATTGTAACCATCACATTCCCTATTCCATATATCCTTGTAAATTTTAATGGCACAATATACAATGTACTATTTTCCCCTTCCCCAGTTTCAATCTCATCAGACTGGAAGCTACAGGCATAACCATATTTATTTCACACCAGTACCAGAGCAGCCCTCATGAAGCTTTCTGAATATTCTGATTTTTTTCTTCAGTTCAGTAATTTCTAGCTGTTTCTCAGAAAAGCTATAATGTGCATTTAATACCCATGATATCGCAACAGAAAACTTCAAAGACGCAACGGGAAGTTATTCTGCCTTTTCCGCAAGAACCTCCTTGAATCAGCTCCTGGTCTGACGAGATAACGGCACCACTTTGATTTCAGGTCTTTTGTATCGCTCACTGTGTTTGTATATTTTAAAACTGACACAGCCCAAAGTTTTCATATTTCACAGCAAGTCTTGAGATTATGAAACGTGTGTACCTTTATCAGGAACATGTAACAAGGCAACTCTTGGCGAAGAAGCTTAATGTTTTGGGAAGTTTCCCATGATATTTAACTTTTCCCTTCCTAGAAAAAGAATTTAAATAGGCTTGAGCCAACATTTCTAAATGATCTGTGGATGTCAGTGTTTCAATAAAACATTAAGCCTATCTGGTTGAATGCTTAAGTGGTGCATTTTCCAACACAGGAACCTAATACTGACATTTCTTTGGAATATTTTCAATCCTATCGAGTCCAGATTTGCAGAGCAAAACAATGAGTTTCACATCTGTGGACAAAAGCAAGTTCTTGGCTCCAACAAACCATAAGAATGATCTGTATCAAGGTCAAGTGGCAAGAGTACCAAATTGTCAGTCTGACCTATGGGCTCCTCATGGCCCCTGCCCATTCATTTTTTTGCTAAAGAAAGTGTTGATTTTAATTGCACATGATTTTTTACACCTAACAAGTCACAAACAGCATTCAAATCCACATCAATTACATATTAAACTCAGGGGTGCTAGTGGGATGTCACTGTGATATTTATGAAGTTACCTTGTCTCAGAGTCAGATGAATGTTTTAGCTACCTTGGCACTATCTTCTCTTATTGACAGCACCAACCCGAGGTCTCAGGCAGCCCCGGTCATGAATACTTGTTTTGCCAGAGTGCCCAGGTTTGAACCCGGGACCATCTATACACAAGGAGGCACTGTGTCCCCCAGGCAATGGCCCTGCTGCTCTTTTTGACTCCACCAACATATTTGTTATGAAACATTTATAGCATTTATTTATTTAGACAGCTTATATGCCGCCCCCATCGCATAAGCCTCAGGGCGGCTTACAATCATTAAAATCCTGGGTATAAATACAAAAAAAATTGATAGAATAAATAAAATACATAAAATAGTGGAAACAGCCTGGTTTAAAATCAACAAATAAATCTTAACAATTAAAATAGCATTTAAATAAAAAGGTCTTGGCCTGGCGCTGAAAAACAAATAACGACGGTGCCAGGCCCGATCCACCGATCCACCTACCAACAGGACCTCCGTCTTGTCTGGATTGAGCCTCAGTTTATTGGCACTCATCCATTCCATTACCTCGGCCAGGCACCTGTTCAGTACAGCCACTGCCTCACCTGGATTGGTGGAAAACGAGAAGTAGAGCTGGGTATCATCAGCGTACTGATGATTCCGCAGCCCACACCTCTTAATGACCTCTCCCAGTGGTTTCATGTAGATGTTGAATAGCATGGGGGACAAAATGGAACCCTGCAGAACTCCATGTCCCCCAGTACCACCTTTTGGAGTCGGCCATTGATATAGGAGCAGAACCACTGCAGAGCAGTGCCCCCAACCCCCAATCCTGCTAGCCTATCCAGAAAGATACAATGGTCAATGGTATCGAAAGCCGCCGAGACGTCCAGGAGGACCAACAAGGACGCACTCCCCCTTTCTCCCTGCACAGGTCATCGTACAGGGCGACAAAGGCAGATTCAGTACCATACCCAGGTCTGAAGCTGGACTGAAATGGGTCCAGATAATCAGTTTCATCCAAGAGTGCTTGGAGTTGTCCTGCCACCACCCGCTCTAGCACCTTGCCCAGAAACGGGATGTTGGCCACAGGTCTATAGTTAGTGGCCATCTCTGGATCCAGTGACGCTTTCTTCAAGACTGGTCGGACTACCGCCTCCTTTAAAGGGGCAGGCACCCGGCCATCCCTTAGAGAGGCGTTGACAACCTCCAGGATCCAGGTCCCTATCCCGTCCTTGGCTGTCTTGAGTAGCCAAGATGGGCAAGGGTCCAGTAAGCAGGTGGTGGAATGTACTTGTCCAAGCACCTTGTCCACATCATCAGGCCACAATAACTGAAATTCATCCATCAATTGTGGACCAGACGACAGCATTGGCTCCTCCCCTGAAGGCTCTGAGTCACTAGTGGAGTCCAGCTTGTGACTAATCTGAGCAATTTTCTCCTTAAAATGCTTGGCAAAGTCATCACAGCGGGCCATCGAGGGTGGTACCAGGTCTTTCTTAGGGCCTGGATGAACCAGCCCTTGTACCACCTGAAAAAGCTCCGCTGGACGGCATTGTGGGGAGGCAATGGACGTGGAGAAAAATGTCTTTTTCACCGCCCTCACTGCCACAGCCTAGGCCTGATAATGGGCTCTTAAGTGTGTTCGGTCAGATTCATCCCATGATTTCCTCCACCTACGCTCTAGCCGTCTCCCAACCCGCTTCATCGCCCGTAATTCAGGTGTGTATCAAGGGGATGAACGGGCTCTGCCCGGCGGGAGAGAACGCTTAGGAGCGATCGTGTCAATAGCCCTGGTCATTTCCCCATTCCATAGTTTGACCAGAGCATCGACAGGAGCACCAGCCTTGTCAACTGGAAATTCCCCCAGGGCCTTCAGGAATCCAACTGGATTCATTTGGCTTCAGGGGTGGACCAATACAATCAGTTCCACACCCTTACAGAGGGAAAGGCCACTCTCGAGCTCAAACCTCACAAGGAAGTGATCTGGCCATGACAGGGAAGTCAGACATAAGTTCCTCACCCTCAGATCACCCTCTTTCTGCCCCATCGAAAAAACCAGGTCCAGAATGTGTCCACGTTCATGGGTTGGGCCAGTGACATGTTGAGACAGCCCCATGGCTGTCATGGAGGCCATGAAGTCCTGAACCACCCCGGTCAGAATCGTCTCGGCATGGAGATTGAAGTCCCCCAGGACCAATATCCTGGGGGTCCTCAACACCAGGTCTGAGACGATCTCCGTCAGCTCAGGCAGGGAGTCTGTTGGGCAGAAGGGTGCACGGTACACCAACAGAATCCCCAATCTGTCTCGATTGCCCAACACCAAGTAGAGGCACTCTAGACCCAGCCTCGAGAGAACAGGAAGCCCCGTGAGGGAGATGGAAGCTCGGTAAACCAAAGCGACCCCCCTCCCCTCCCCTCAAGGAGTGGTCGGTGCTAGACCAGATACCCGGGCGGGCACAATTGAGACAGGGACACATCCCCCTCCTCTCCTGCCCAGGTCTCAGTTATGCAGGCCAGGTTGGCTCCCTCATCCACAATCAAGTCGTGGATGAGGGATGACTTATTATGTACCGACCTGGCATTGAGCAGCAGCACCGTCAGGCCTGAGGGGCAGTTGACAAGCCTACCTGGAACCTTCTGGCTGGGGGACTAACCAGAAGGGGGGACAGGTATCAATGCAGTATCTATGCAGACCTATTAGACCCCCAATGCCATAATGTCCATTGCCCAAGATCACCCCAATGGTGGCGCCCATACGCTCCCCAGGTGCAGCCAGGTCTGAATCCATAAAATACACAAAATAAAATCACCTAAAAACAGTTGAAAACACTAAAAACCCACAGCCACCCGACTTACAGTTTAAGGAAGCCCACCGACAAAGTCCCAGGCCAGCCCAGCCCCCGCACAGCCCTGAACAGCCCCAAATGGCATCATCGCCCTTAGGCCACCGGCCCTGGCTGCGGCTGGCGGGTTAAAGCCCGCAGCTCCTCCTCCTCCGCGCCCCGCCCCCTGAGCGGCACAGCTCTCACCTAGGCCGGGGGGGGGGGGGGCGCGGAGCAGGGCACGCCGAGTGCTCTTTGGCCAGGTGGTGAAGGCGGGCCGGCAGCGTTCCGGTGGTGGTCTTCCGGGCGGCGGTGGCGGTGGTGGCAGGTCTTCCCGGGCGGTGAGGGTGGGCAGTCCATCCCAGTCCGTCCCGCCGCATAAATTCCAGCTTTTTCCCTTGATGTATGGCATTGCCTCCCTACATCTCAAGATGAATTGTGATAATGCTGCAGGCCAGACTGGGACTTCTATGGGCCTGATAAAGGTCTTACACATCTTTGCCATCACACTACCTGCTTAATAAATAAATGGTCATGAAGAAGGATACAAAGGAGAAGAGGGAAGCAACTTGACAAAAAGAAGCTAAGACAGGAGAGCTGTTCTAGTGGTTTACTGTGGGAGGAAGTAGATAACAAAAACGGAATGGGAACAGTAGACAAGGTTGGCAGATGGGTGAGTACAACCAGCAACTCAAAAGATAGATACATTTAGCATTATTGTGCTACAAGGTAAATGCACAGGGATCTGATTATACAAGGGGACAGCTGAAATTGCAATCCAGTTACTTTGCAGGCTAGCTTAGTACCTTAACCACATTATTAATTCTGCTGGAAATGAGAAGATGTAATTTGCTTGGTGCACTCTGAGTCCTGGAGAAAGCATAGCCCTACTGATTTCTCAACTAAAGTTGAGAGATAAAAGGACAGGTGCTACCTCACAGGGCTGTTGTGAGGATAATATGGAGAGGAGGAAAACCTTGTAAGCTGCCTTGAGTTCCTTGCAAGAGGAAGAAAGGCAGGGTGTAACATAATACTAATCATATTTAAATGCAATGCAGTAGTAGTCGCAGTAGTAATGATGATGAGGGATTTTACACTCCCTCCCCATGCCACAAAAAAATCTTTATTTCTATTTTGAGTAATATCAACTTCTGCTCCTCAATCCCACTGAAGTACTCATCTTCTGAATCTGAATCAGCAAAAGAGGCACAACTAGCATCCCACCGAAATGCTTGCCAAAGCCTGCCATCATGCTTTCTCTCAACCCATGGAAACAGTAAGAAAGAATGGTTTGTTCTGTGGTTTCTGTGTACCACCAGGGCTTGTTGTGGTGTCTGAACCCAGGATCATGGTTTTCACAGACTGGTAGACAAATGACTCAGAGTCCCCCAAAAAGAGTAGCAACTACTGGCTCTACTCCAGTCGTGTAGCCTCTACGTGTAGGCCAATGAGGAAGAAGCAGGCAACGATGCGGGGGTGATGCATATTGGGACTGAATTTCAGGCATGGTGGCTGATAGGATCTCCGACAACAGCAGCAAGACTGAACAGGAAGGATGGTAACCACAGTCATGTAGAAACCACTTGTCTGTTGGGTAGACTACAAATTGCTGTAACCATGCAGGGTTATGTGCTGTGATGTGTGAACCCGGATATAGTTTATTAAAAACTAGAATAAAATAAACTCTCTTTAAATCCTACTTGCCAAGTACTTTACAGAGATGCAGTGACTACTAGATATTGCTAGTTGTGCGTCTTCTATTTTGTGGAAAATACATAATCTGTCACTCACTGTAGCACAGGTGCTTAAACTATTGGAAAAGTAAAAATGCAGTGCTCAAATTCCTATGAAATGCTTTAGCAAAGTGCTATATTGTTCTTCCCTATGAGTTGCGCTAATGAAAGTAATTCAGCAGTTTCTGTCTTCTAAAAGCCAATTTAAATAACAATCTCTTGCAAATGAATTATTGCTATTTCTATGAGCCTGCCGGAAAAACACAACAATTTTTAAAAGGCTACGTTAAATATCCTCAGATTCAGGAGTGTGACAACCCAAGCAGGATTTAGAAGCAAATCTTTTCAGAATGGTAAGCAGTTGTTTTTTCCCATATGCTTGTACATTTACTCTCCATGTGGGTGGGAAATGAAGTTCAGGGTTGATTTAGAAAACCGTCCTTTTCCTAACTAAAGTAAAATTATTTTGAGATCCAGCCTTGCCTTTCCTACATTACATGCAGCTTGACCCCAAGTCAGAAAGCATGAATTTATATGAGAAAATGGGGCATGGCCAGCGGAAGGCAGTTTTCTGCCTGAGGCAGTCAAGATGGCTCCTCTTTCCCATTCCATGAGCAGAGGCTGGTTGGACTGCCTGTATGGTGCAAAGCAGGCTAAGTGGCACATATGGTTGGTGCCTGCCAACAAAGAGGAACAGTGAGGTGCTCATAAGGTGCTTAGTGTTCAAAGCAAAAATGAAACAACCACAAAACCACAGTGACAGAAGGGAGTTGTCAGGACAATTATCATGAATTCTTGGGAGGCCTAGTCCCCCAATGAAGAACTTCTGAGAGGGCCTTCTCAACCAGATTATTGGTAGCCTTCTCCTCAGTGGGAGCTAATGAGATTAGCAGAGTAAGAGTAGGGGGGAGAGTGAAGACTCAAAGGAAAACAATACGCAGGTTGCATCTGGACACACCAAATGTTTACAGCTGCCAGTTTAGTTGTACTGGAGGCCACCTGAATAGCTGGAGGGATCCACACAGTGACTTTCTGGGATCCTACAGTTTGCCTAATTGATACCGGACTCTCCCCACCCCCATATTCTTTTTTTGAGAGGGAAAGGCTTATGCAAAAACACTGTGAAGTCTCCAGTGCTCTCCCGTTCAATTGAACTAATCTCTCTAGCGCAACATGTTAACTTTTTACCACTCGGGAATGACTAATCCACCTGCCTCCACAGAGTCTAGATCAGTAGTTAATACTGCTAAGAGCATCATTAACTTTCCAAGTGGTTTTTTGCAGGCAAATCCATGGATTTCTGGTATTATTCAGCATCCCAATATACGTTAGGGCAGGAAAGAAATCTAAGAGCTTATTGATCCTTTTATAGCTGAGATTAACCCATTTTGGAAGAACTGATTCTTGGGACGGTTGATTTGTTGGTGTTTAGCTACATTGGTAAGAAATACTTAGCTAGACTTTTGGAAATAACAACCTGGTACTGTCCAAAAATGGAAAATAAATCTACAGGCACTTGGATTGCTTACATACACATGCTCTGCTTTGTCAGTGAATCTCGCAATGTACATGATAGCTGAAGCACAGAAAATCAAGATTTGTTTTCCTGTCTAGCCATTTCATTTGAGACTTGAGCACTTTTAATCTATCATATTGCAAACTTAACACACATGGTATCCTGCCAAAGAAATACTAAGCTTGCATTATTTTTATCTGAAGATCTAAAAATGCATTAAAACAAAAACAAAGCAAGACTCCAGAGAGAAAATGGAAGAAAATTATATTAGCTTAAAAACAAATTAGTGTGACATAATGCATTTAATTCAAGGATTGTTTTCCCCCTTTCAAAGGTAGCTCCTTAAAGCAACATTTAATTTAATTTTCCATTTAACATGCTCTACAAAATGTCATACTAAATAAATAAGAAGAAATGCTTGGGAAATTTTAATCACCTTCCTGCAACTGAAGTTCTGATTTCCCTGTATGTTGTAGTCAGCAGCACTCACTTTTAGAACATGATAAAGTGACAACAGAGAAAAAAGAATTTTCTGAAGCTGAAAAGTCAAATTTACCAAAGAAGTACTGTAGAGAACAGTAATTTAACAAAACAACCAACTCCATCTTTTATGTTCACTGACAGTGGAACCCATAAAACACAGATTTTAATGGCAGAGATTCTCATTGCTTTTACAAGAATTTGTATTAGGTTGAAATTGCCCAGACATATACCATAAATCACACACAATAACTGAAAATGACAAAGATTTCAGGAAATAAAAGAACAATGATAAAAGAGAAAGTGCAAGCACAAGATATCTGATTTTATTCTATGAGACAAGAGATCATAAACTATCAGTCTTTTTTTTTTACCTCCCATCATGCTAGATTTGTTTCTATATAAGGGTCATTATGTACATTGCTTAAAGCTTCGTTCCTCCTTGGAGCTGATAAACAAAGCAAGGATCAATTCTCCTCCTATATTACAAACTTCTTATTTTTCCTGTCATCATTAAACCTTCATACTATCCTTTTTTGGGAGGAGTGTGGGGGAAAAGGCAGAATGTACTAGGTTTCATGTTAAATTCCTCATCAGGAATTTAAACTCTCCTTTTAATTCCATTTGACCACTACATTGCTGTTCGGTGGCAATGGAAGCTGCCTTACAAAGACGGTTCACATGAACCCTTCTGTGTATTCAATGAGTAAAGACCAACAGGAGAAGCTCAGGGCTGATGCCATTTCAGGGCTCTTTACCAGAACCCTGAAAACCCTGCAGCTGACCATACCCTTAGGCCCAAAATATGGCATCTGGGAAACATGCTGAATAAGCTGAATCAATAACCAAAATTAATAGCCAAAAATGAAGGACAAAATAATATGCAAATTTGCATAGAAACTGTCAATCCTAGTACATGCGGTTAGTTCCAAGGTCCCCAGTGGATTCCTGAAACTGTCAATTTTATATGTATATATGTTAATTTGTTTAATAAACACTATAGTCTAAAGATACAGCATATTTCAGCATAGTGGGGAATATTGTGTTCAGGTGACTTACATGCATGCTTAGTCTATTGTTCATGGGTTAACTGATGGGCAGCTTCAAGGCCCTGTTCTCCATCTGCAGCCTTTTTTCTTCAAGCCAGAATCAGATTGAACAGCCCTTCAACAAGAGGAAGCTTGCAAAGCTTGCAAACTGCTCTGCTCCTGGCCTCATTTAGCCAAGCTACCTTGCTTAGATGTAAAGATACTGAAGAAGGCATGGGGCCACTTGCATTATAGATAAACTAAGCAATGAATACAGATGAATGGATAGAATGCGGATGCACATTATCCATAAACTTAAGCTAAAGCTTAAGCAAACCTAAGCTTACACACGTGCTCCATTCAGGTAGTCTTCCTAATGCAATGGGGGTCAGCCTGTTGTGCACTTAAGTCCCAATTCAATGCTTGTACCACTGGATTATCCAATTTACCTCTCCTAATTAACATGAATGTATCCCATAAAACAGGTGAGAGAAGGTAGGTGAGAGAATATGACTGGTCCAAGACCACATAGTAAACCTCTTGGCTCCTCAGTCCCTGTTCGGAGTTACGCTGATGCAGCTACCTTGTTTGGCTGTATATCACATTTTAAGGATGAAAACATCCTGCATTCTGTAATACTTCTTGCCGGTGAAGATATAATTGGGACATGAGAAGTTCCATAATGGTTTGTATTCTGTTTCCTCCCCATAATTAAAAAATAAGGGAGTGAGGGAATTTATAACACACAAAACATCATTGCTAAGGAGATGACAACAAGGTCTGTTTCAGTCATTATTTTGTTCAAGTAGTGCTGTGTTTTAAAGACACTTATCAATTGCAACCTCTTAATCAGCTTTGCTCAAACAGAAAATCATTAATTAACATATGCAGAATTTCTTCCAGGCTGAGCAAAGTATCCTGAGACTGTGGAACAAAGGCAAAGATTCTCTGTTCCAATGAAGAGAAATGATGGAAAAGGCAAAATCAATCCTTCAAAAATATATAATGAGATGCTTTCTTACTGACCTCAGGCAGTAAGAATTGAACAAAACTATCAATCTCAGAACAAGGAAAAATATATAATTTAATGTATAGAAGCAAAGTTAGGTGTTTAGTCAACAGTACTGACTAATCTTTTAATTAACTAGCATTTTCAAGTGGTTTGGTGTTTGTTTTCATTGTTCTGTTTTGTTGTTGAAAAGGAGGGGTAAAGGACTAACTGTTCAAAGTTGTCTGTAGCTGTCGGCTGGGTTTTCCTTTCTGCAGTTCCACACAGCTTCTTCTCTGAAAAAAAAAAATCCTGGAAAATTCTTCAGCCTGTACAGGAAATTTGTTCTTTGTCTTACTTGACATGGAGATCAACATTCCTTAGCCAGAATTTGAAGACTGAAAATTTGTCCAGGGACCAGCCACTACATGGAAATATCATATGTCAGGCATGGAGCGAAAAGTATTTTAATCTTTCAACTCAACTCTTTTTGCTACAGAACCCAGTTACATTCAGAATGCATGCTTGTGTCCTGAGAAAGGCAACTTTGAAGCACTGCTATTATCTCGCATCACAATCTGATGGGCTATGTCTTATTCTACTTCTTTAGGAATAAGAATCCCTCAAAGCTACTTGAAGTGAACACCATATCAAAACACTCCCTGTGATCTAATGCATTTGAATCCTTGCGTGGAACTTCAGAATTCCCAGATATGCAGAAAAAAAAGTCATTCACTTGAACCCAGGCTGGAAACCATTTTCAATAAATACCCATTGTCTGTGTCCAGCGAAACATACCTTAATCCAGATATACAACAGAGCATGGAAACTCAGAACATTATAATATTACTAGAGCAGATATGGGCAGATCAGTGCATTTAGGCATATCTCTTGGTAATCTGCACTAGGCCAGCAAGGGTTAAGGGCTCCCACCTGCTAACAATAGCAACTGCCAGAAAGATTTTCCTCACCAAGGGGTGAAACCAGAAGCGGATTTTTGTGAGAGCTCAGTTGTGGCAGGAATCACAAATTCCTGGGCTGAATGTTCTTGATCTTGGCTTACATCCATGGTGTGCACTGGTATCTGTGGGTGGGTTCTGGTTGGTGAACTCTGAGTTTTCGTATAATACCAGGTAGCTCCTGCAAGCATGAAGTCTGTCTGCCCCTTTAGTAGAGCAAAATGGATTGGTTTAACGTGAGGTGGAGAGCCTGTATCACGAAGCCCAAATTAAGACAGTTCCCATGGTCAAGTTCCAAAGCTACAGTCTTCAGGTCTTTTCCCCACCAAACCTCAGAAATCCCCTACTATGCATAAATATTCCTGGTGAACAATCCTTTCTACCTCCCTTCTCGGTTTGGAAAACATGTTGCATTATTTACTCCATTTGTCTCAGTATCACTAAATAAAATTCTTCAAAAAGAGCAACATCTGGCCATCGGAGGAACACAAGACACAGGGAAAGAAACACAAGGCAAGAAAAATGTGTGTGAGAGTGACAGCGCACTGAGTGGGTGTAATTTAGTAATCTCACATTAGGTAATGAAGTCAGCCTCTTCCATTGTTTAGTCACAGGCTTAAAGGCGATGATAAGGAAAAATTAGCAGTAACCAAGGAAGGTTCTGGGTAAAAGTATGTCAATAGTGTTTGGCAAAGGTCATTTGATTACTGCATATTGTAAATGCACCTTGAAAAAAACAGTTCAAAGGGAACATGGAACTTTGAATAAATTCCATTTTTATGGCATCCATCAAAAAGACTAGGTAGACAAATATATGCCACACTAACTGAAAATCTTAACACAGAAAAAAACACATCATTTGTATGTTTACTCAGAAGAAATTTCCACTAGATTCAATTAGACTTATTCCCAAGTAAATGTAGACAGGGATTGCAACTTTACTGTGCTCTAAATAAGAATATATAATTTCTTATTGCGCAAATGCATTTACAATGGAAAGATTCTGATTAAATTCCAATTGTCAGGTTTATTAAAGTCATTCATTCTAGAAACAGTGTGCAAGATCATATTTTAAGAAATCAGCTCAAAAGCCTGTAAATTTTCCTGCTCAGAAACAAGCAAACTCTTTGGGTACCTGTAATGTTCTCTTTGCCAACAATACACAAAGAGGCTTATCTATAACAATAAACTAGAATTCAGTTATTTACTGAAAGCACAGGATCATACTGGCAGAAAACTCTAGGGATAATTTTTCCTATGCTACGGTCACTTTAAACTTCTATTATTATTTGTATTTCTGCTGGGACATTTGTTCATTTGAGATCCTTCAAAGTATTGTGTTCCGATTTGGGATATTCAACATCTTCTGAATGACACATCAAGGCAGAAACCATTCTTTGGCAACATGAATTGCCAAATTGCTTCTGAACTTGTAATCAAGAAAATGTTTAATTTATAGCACAGTTTCAGCTTGTGGCATTTGGACAGTCAGTGACAGTCTGGCTAAACAACAAAGCCAACAAGAAGCTTTCAAAGCACACATCTTGGGGCTGGCTCAAATATATTAATAAACAGATAACAACATCAGATCATTTAGGGTCACAATCTGTTCCTTCAATCAGGACACACAACACTACTGACATATGCCTTCATCTGAATAGAAAAGAGCCAATACTAGGAGGGTGTTTTTGTCGCTGAGGTAACACGCTGCTGCACCAGCCCTTCCCAACTGGGCTCTCTCTGATGGGTTTTGACTACAGATCCCATCATTCCCAACCATCATGGACACTGGCTGGGAATCATGGGAATTACAGTCCAAAACATCCAGACAGCACTAGTTTCAGGAAGGCTGTCATACCCACTTCACAGGATGAAAAACCCACTAAAATAATTGAAACTTAATTTTGAGTAAATATGAATAGGATTGTTCAGTGAAGCTTCTTAAACTTAAGTGTGCACACATGTAGGCGTGTGTGAGAGAGAGAGACAGGGAAAGAAAGAGAGTTATTCAGACTTGTTTACAAGATCAAGACAAAATCACTGCTGATAAGAGAATGTTCCAAACACTGGACATCCTCTGATGAAAAAAGATTAAGGGCAGAAAACAACAGAGCATTTATAATTCATGGTCAACCAGTTTTGCAACACCAGTCATGGAAACTAGAAAAAGAGGCACTTCCTGTGTTCCCTTGGGAGAGGAGAGAATAAAAATCTATGGGCTGCTTCTCCCTTTTAAATGAGGATGCCTGGTCAGCTCAGAAGGGAAGCTGAGTTCTTTTCATTCCTTCCAATGTTCACAGGAGTCCAATCTGCATGTCCTCAAAAATGTGCAGTTAACCATTGGTTGTTGAAAATGCAATGAGACTGAGCAAGCATGCTGGTTCCTATGTGTCTGCCTGTTCCCACCATGCTAAACAAAACAGGGATGTTCTGTCCCTGTGTCATTTATTGTGACATCTGAATGCAGAACTCTGTATTATTGGGAGCCAAACAGCCTAGACTTTGAACCTATGCTTAATATTTTAGCTCCACCTGGCAGCAGTGCAAGCAGGTGGGCAGCTGGGAACCAGCACACTCAATGCAAGCCCACTTTGTTTTCAAGAACCCATTGTTAACAAAGCTTGGGTTGTTGATGATGTACATAAAAGATCATAGTCTGGAATCTTTAAGTCTGATCTTCCATCCCTGTACTGCATCCCAGTCACCCTTTTCTATTATGCAGAATGATTCCTTCCCAATTCGATTTGACAAAATAGCCTTCTGCTCAATTCCAAAGATCTATGCAGATCTGCATGCAAACCCTGCTTTGCTGAAGTAAGTGGATGTAAGGTGAACGGAGAGCAGCTTCTCTTGCTTTGCTTTATTTATTTATTTTTCAATTTATATCCTGCCTTTTTCCTACAAAGAGCTCAAGGCAGCTTACATCATTCACCACCTCCATCTTATTCCCACAACAACAACCCTGTGAGGTAGGTTGGGCTGAGAGTCTGTGACAGGCCCAAAGTCACCCAGTTGGCTCCATGGCTGAGCAGGGACTAGAACCCAGATCGTCCGAGTCCCAGTCCCATGCTCTTAACCACTACACCACACTGCTTTAGTCTGCCTAGACTTTTCAAGTTAAGACAAAAGGACTGTGGATATTGATTTGCTTTGGGACTGGGGCACTTCCAGATGAAGCTTCTATTACACTAGCACCCTGCCTTGTTGACAGAATTTTAGAGAAGGCCCAGACAATGTCATCTTCCACTCAGAGCTCTCCAGTGTTTTCCTATGACTTCTGTCTTCTTGATGCAGAAAATTCCTGACTAACAGCACCAGAAGCCCTCCATCTGAAAGCACTCAGTTATTGCTGCTGTGACCCCACAATGCACATCTATGTATTTGGGAATATGGGGGAGTGGTTGTCGGAGGATGGGTCTCTAGTGCTCTCTTCTGAAAACCAGTTGCCCAGATTAGAGGTCCCATTCTTGAGGGAAAGAGATCAAGTAGTTTGCTCCATGTCGTTTTGCTCATAGTGCATTTTTGTGTTCAGCCTGTGCTCTGAACTGGACTTGGCCCAAGTCCTTCATCATCTAGCATCTCTTATGAGATCCTTTCTGCTCCTACTCTACACACCATCAGTCTATGTCAAAGCAACTTCTGCCGCTCCTCAGAAGCTTCATTGCCTTGTTTTACTAGATTGTTTTGGAACAGTGCAACATTCAAGAGATTGTTCTAATAAAGTAAAAAATGCAAGTAAAATTCTGGCTAGGTTTTAGTCAAATGCTGATCTGACAATTGATTTATTGCAATTTAACTCTCCAATCCTATAAATATTTATACAGAAGTCCTACTGAGGGCTTATTTCCCAGTAAATGGATGCAGGACTGCTGCCTAAGCCTTTGAGTAATATCACCACAGCCAGTCCTGAGATGTGTACTACTCTGACATGTTTCCTCATTAAAGGTAAGACAGGAAGAAAATTGGGTGCTTTTTAAAAATTACTATTCCAAGATAACACTTCCAAGTCTACTTTTCAAAGCTATCTTTCCTGCTGCTGTTCAGACTCTACAGTATCAGGAATTACGATTAGATTAGAATCCCTTCCTCTAAAACAGTACCTTTTTTGTTTGTTTTCACATATAATATGGAGTATCCAATGCTGCCCAAATGCTAGTGGGAATTTAACAGATCCTGCAACAATCCAAAACAAGCAAACCATGTGTTTCTAAAAGAGGGCACACAGTCCCATTCTGGAAAATTAGCATTTCCATTTGTTCCCAGGATTACTGTTGCAAGTGCTAGTCCTTGTCACACAAGTGGTAGATTCTGCAAGCACAATGGAATCATGGGAAGCTGGATAACTGGTACCTTTTTTTGGTCTGGGTCAATATCCATCCCAATACTTCTTGTTGGAAACCATGCAAAGATCCTTCTGAAAGATTAACATGTTTATCTTGGCCTTTGTACTTGGATACTCAGTGGTATCCAACTTACAAGTTGTTAGCATATGGAGACTCTCTCTCTCTTGATTAGTTACCAGGACACAAATGTACTATTTTCATGCTATATATATTTGGCTTTACAAAAAAGAAAAAATCTGACATGAGGTTTGACCAGACATTGAGGGTGATCAAACCAAAAAGAGAACAGGGATGCAGCAGGGAAGAGGCCATTTTTCAGCGGAGGGCATGTTTCTGGCAACTTGCACCTGCTAACAATTTTTCATCAAATGACAGAATTGTAGAGTTGGAAGGGACCAATAGGACCATCTGGTCCAACCCTCTAGTCAACGCAGAGCTCCAAGCTAAAGCAACCTTAACAGATGGATGTCCAGCTGCATCTTGAATGCCTCCAGTGTGGAGAGCCCATGAGCCCTTTAGGTCATTGGTTCCATCTTCTCCACAGCTATTTAAGCAACGTGTATCCATGAGCTGTGCTAAGTTTTCTCCAATAGCCCAAATAGAAAATTGGGAAGGGGTTAAATTAAGAAAAAGGAATGCGGAGGCGGGAGGAAAAGAATAAAATTACAATCTGATTTTCCACTGCCATTGCTTCTGCTTTTGTAAAACATCAAAAGAAATAGGGGATGCAATCATTGATATCCAGTGTCCCATCTAGTTTGCTTCCCCTACACTTCTCACTGCTCTATTATTGCAGGGCATAACCCATCTGAGCTGTCTAGTAACAGCTCCTCCTACCAACCATAAAGTGCCTCCACTGGCTACCATGTCTTATCTGAATACATGCCTAGTCCAACTTTAGTGAACCATATCCAGGATCCAAAGAGGCATTAACATGTGCAGAAGGAAAAAAAAATCTCAGTACCAAGAAATCTCATCAGTGAATTCTGAAAGTCTACCAGTCCTTCACTAGGAATCTACAGTGCTGTAGGGAGAAAGTATCTCTGAACAAATTTTACTCCTTCCAAGTAAAGCAGAAGTTTATTATGAACATGAACAGTCACTTGGAAAAATACAGAAGCAGAAGTAATATTTGATACAGGGCAACGGCTTCTAGAGATAAATAAGTCAGTAACTCGTGATATAGTTGATGGCTTTATTTATATATTGCAACTTCCTCTCAGCAGCACTTCAGTGCTCACTTTAGAAGTATTCTTTAATCCTCCTGAGACCTAATACATTTCAAGCCTTAGCATGATAACTTTTAGCATTGCATTAATCTATATTTCATTATTCTGTAAGAAATCTCAAGACTTCCACACATGCAACCCTACACTTGTTAAACAGAAGTAAATCCCATTGTCTTGTATGAGATTTGTTCCCTGGTAAGTAAGTTTAGGATTGCAGCTTTTTTCACCTTATATTTACATGAGTGGGCTGCCCATCCTAGGTTTTGCTTTTTGTTTTTACCCACTCTGCATCTATAAAATAAGGCACACTGTAATTATTAAACATTATACATTGTAGCTGCATGAGCAGCAGTAATTTCAGGCTAACATCTCCAGGAGATGAATTTACATCCTATCTTTATCCAAAGTGAACTACAAGGTGAACACAAGTTTGATGGCTAGGTAGGAAAGAACTAGATGTTATCTCAGGAAATCAATGGTTCCAGCAATACCAATTTGCTATCTTAATGGGAAGTAGTAGTAGTGGAGGTGAAAGAGAAATCAGCAAGTGGAAGAGAAGGATACTTAACCCTTCACATGCCTCCTCATCTTGTCTTAAAATATGTCCTAAGGGCATAGTTTTCTCAACTTTTGTAACTTATTAAGGGGCAGCTTTTGCAGAAGGGAAACAACAACCTAGCAAAGGTTAAGTAACTTCTCTTTTCCATCAATTGTCCACAGCAAATGATCACCCCATCCCAACCTTGCAATGAGGAAAATAATCACATACATGGAATTTCAGAAAAGCAACATTATCAGGATCTGCAAAGGAATTCAGCTCCCTCTGGTGGCTTCAGAGACAGCAGCATAGTTTAATTTGCAAGTATTTGCAGGATTAGCATTAGACCTGTAGGTGCCTTCAGGGTTAATGCAATAATGAAGACCAGCTGGGAGCCACGGGAAGATCTATTATAAAAGGCTTCCCAAGCCTGCTAAATTTTGCTATAGCAATACAAGTCTCTCAGTGGCTGCTTTGGGTTTCTGACTTTGCATGTCTTTATTTGTGCTTTACCCTTGCCTGTTCCTAACTTTGTTGTCTCTGGTCCTGTCATGTCTTGTCAGTATCTGACCCTTCCTTGTTCCTTCTTCATCCTTTGCTTCTAGCCCTATTATGTCTTGCCTGAGAAAGCCTTGGTTCTCCTTCTAGCTCCATCACTCCCTGGCCCCAGTGTTCCAGTCAAGGAGAACTCTCCTTATATTATCTGAGCTGACAATGTGATACAAGTGGATTATAGCATGATGGATGCATGGGTTTAATAAAACCTAGCCTGAAGTATACAGGAATCCAGAGTACATGGTAACAGGCTGCAATGCATTACCCAAGAAACCAAGGCTTGAATTATGGGACTGGTCTCAAGATGAAAGTGAAGCCATGCTCACAATGCAGCCTTGTTAATAGCTGGGATGTGGCAAGAACTGCTCCAATTATATTAAGGCGAAAAGCTGGTCTGCCTGCCTGTCCTTTTCCTTGTAAGACAATAATGCCAAACAAGATCACTTGTAATTAAGAAAAAATGTATCTCCAGTCTTGTTATGATTCCAGACATCAAGTATGGAGAAGTTCAGGCTCTAAGAATCAAATCGTAGACACCTAAATGCCTGTATATGTTAAAGAGGACTCCCAGGGTATATAAGGTTACATTTTTAATAAAGGAAAAAGGAGTCTTTTCCAGGCAACATTTAGCTCTGCCTGTACTCGCAGGTGGAGGCTCAAGAAAATAGGCTCCACAGGCTGGAAATGCATTTGTGTTTGCGACATTACAAAACAGAGGTCTTTTCGGTGGCTGATGCAAGAGATACAAGAAACAGTTAACACTTTTGAAACAGGGACAATTCAAATAACAGATCATTCTAATTTGACACAGGGAAACTAGACAGCTGAAGTATTGGATGGGAGAGGGTGGTGTGAAATTATGGGCTATGTCATGCAGCATCAAAGCTGATATAGCTATATGTCAAAGATCATAAAAATGCAATGGAGGTATAGCCACAACTGTTAATTCCAGATGATCCAATTAAAAATGAAGTGGCTGTACTGTATCCGAATCTGTTCAGAATATTAGCCAACCATTTAAGATGAGTTTCCATATGCTGAAAAGCTTGTTTTGACAGAAATCCCAAGTGCTGGTAGACTGCCCAAAGTGTCAGGATTACATTAAAAAAAAAAAAACTGCCAGAAATGTAACTAGCCACTGGGGGCTAGAACGTTCCAAAATAAATGCCAGGGATGTACAATAATGAACTGCCTCATTATTTTTCCATTACCAGTAAAGACCTGAAGATAGCATAGTATATAGATAGTCTGTAACAGACTCATACATACATGCAGAGAGGAAATATGTGCAAAATAGGGCCATTAGGTGTGCAATTACATTGCTATTAAAAGTGATACTGTGCTAGAACTGGGAAAGTAAGAAGGTGACTTATAACAGATCAGACCATTTTCCTTTACTACAACATCTTCCATTCTGGGGTCACCAGATTCTGTTTGACCTATAACTCTCATCATCCAAACAAGGCATCTCATTTCAGATATGAGGATATTTAGGAAGAGACAAAACCACCTGTGTTATGGATGATATGCAGTTTATTAAATACATATATAGATTAAACATGGATATAGATTATCAATAACCAAGGGAAAAGTTTACAGGCATCCCTTTAGTCACAGGGCTTCCTGATATAACAAAAATTGCTCCCAGGATATTAGGTATCTGGACACCCTCCACATTCCTGATTCCACATGGAAAGCCAGAGAATAACACCCCTTGGCATGGATTTTATGCAGTTCCCCTCTCCTTCTGTTTCAGCTGCTGTCAGTATATGCAAGCTAGCCTCATTTCCCTGAAGACAAGAAAGGAGGATGAGAGAAGGCCCAAATACTCAAGTTCATCAAAAGGGTGTGCAAACATCCTTATCTCACTTTCCAGCACCTGGTAACTAGTGATCACCAACTTTCACTGAGGCTTGACATGTTTCCCACAGCAGTTAAGCCTAACCAGTAACTGTGCCTACACTTAATGCCTGTACTGGATGCTGGAAACTAATTCCTCATCTCAATGGCTGGGTAGATAAGACAATATGACAAGCCATGGTGGTTTTTTATCACTGTTGGTCTGTTGCATTGTCTGAGCCCAGTCGCGGTATTTTACCATGGTAAGTTAGCTTTTCAGAAATGAGTAAAAGACAAAACAATTTGTTCTATGGTTTCGCTGTATGGCTTGGTGTATTGTCTGAACCCAGGATCATGGTTTCCACAATCCTGGTATGCAACTACCACAGAGTCCTCTGGAAAGAATGGCAAATGCAGGAGCTGCTCCAGCCATCTAGCTTCTATCAATGGACCAATGAGAAAGAAGCAGGTGACATAGGCAGGGAGCAATGTCCCTTAGGATTGAATTTCAAGCACATGGCTGATCTGCTTTATGCCAAATGTGAAGCGCTGAGGAGGGAGGACGGAATGTTGTGCAAACTCAGCCAAAGTCTTCCAGTTATCAATCCCCACAGAGCATGGTCAATGGTCAGAAATGACAGAAACTGCAGATCAACAAAACCCCATGATTGGGAAAATCTTAATTTTCCCAATTACTTGGACTGGTGGTAGCTCCCTAGGTTCTTAGACACAGGTCTTTCCCATCAATTTGCATCTGATTCATTAAAATAGTTGCCACTGACTGAGCATAGGACTTTCTGCCTGTAAAGTATGTGCTCAGCCAATGACCTGGAGTCCTTCCTGTTGAGAACTGCTGTTAAAGTGGAATGGAGAATCATAGGCAAACTGCAGGCCAGTGAATTTTCCAGTAGCTCACAGAATAAAGACAGCTCATCTAACCAATTGGAAGGGGAAGGTACAATATGCAAATTGATCTGTGCTACCTTTTCCATCAGCACTTCTGATCATCATCAGGGGTATAGCAGTGGTAGCCATCTGTTGGTCAGCAACATTGAAATTTCCTTGACTTTCTCTTCTAGTGAACAATGAAGAGAACAGTGAACAATATGAACAAGGAAGACAGTAAGTGTGGGAAAGGGAGAGGGAGAGGGAATGAATAGTAGCTTATAGGCAAAAGCCATTACTAGGAGTAGAACCCGAAGATTTAGGTTGAAAACCCCCATAAACTATGGCATACAGAGTGACATTGGTCAGTCACTCTCAGTCCAATCCAGCACACATGCACCCACCCAAACAAACTGGGATTTGGATCTGATGAGGGAGCTATGTACAACTACCCTGAGATCCCTGAAGGATTAGAAAATGATGTTTATATTATAAAATATTATACATCTTTCCTCACACAGATGCATGCTTAAACAGGCTGAGGAGGTGTTCACATGTAAAGCATTTAACCTGGATAGTGGTCCTTAACCTGGATAGTGCTCTTCATTGCAATATCATACTCCTGAAAGAAAGTATTAAATTTCTGTGCATTATATTTTATTTATTCACTTATTTATTTAATTCATTTGTATATTGTCACATTAGCCTAATGGGTCTCTGGATGGTTTACATAATAATAAAAGCCACTGACAAAGCATAAGCTACATAAACTGTCAAATTAAAATATCAATACCAATAAATGTATAAAACAGTAATGCATCCTCATCACAGCAGGAGCACCCATCAGTTAATAACGTACATTAACATAGTAGATTGGATACAGCTTAAAAGATAACAATCAAAATTCCAAAATTCACTAATTAAAATTTGAACCTAAAACAGTCAACAATTAAAAAGTTCCAAGAATAAAAATGCCCTAACTTGGTGCTGGAATGTATACAAAGATGGTACATCTCTGGAGAGTTGGTTCCATAAATGCGGTGCCATGACTGAGAATGGCCTATCCCAGGTAGCCACTCACCTAGTTCCCTTATAAATGGCTCCCAGAGCAGGACCTCCATCCTACATGTCTTTCTTTACTTGACTGAAAACAGCTGAGCTGGCATTCTAGCCTGAAATGCAACCTTCACTGTACATACCAACTTCTCATCTGGACAGCCACTGCATTGCAATATACTTTGCACCCCCTTGGCATTACAAAAAGGAAGGAGATTCTAGTATTTGACCCAGAAGTGCGCTGCTCTGTCCTATACATGTATTTGAAATTTCATTCCAGTATCTCAGTATGCAGGAGAAATATTGTTAAACAAAGATACACACACCCCAATGGAGAATTCCAAACAGTGAAATAATCAAGGATCTCTCTTCAATTGTCTAGAACCTCCTTTGCCACCAGTTGGGTGGAGTGTCCACACTGGAAAGCTATGCTTGGATATGACCTTAAGGACAATCTCGCTTGAAGCGGACTGCTTAGGCATGAAAGAATGTCCCTTATCTAAATTTCCATCTTAAATGCAAATTAGGTCAGTATAGAAGTACAATCTATTTGAAAATCTAAATTTAGGGGCTTGTTAACGTACGGCTTGATTCTATCTTGAACTTGGTAGATGAGGTTATTTCATGCTGACAAGCTTTCATAAAAGGAACTATATGGGAACAGTGCCGATCTTGTTTATGTCACTGTAATCACCATCACTTTATTATAATGCTAGAACTGCACACAGAAGACTTTTCTGCATTATTTGGAACAGGGGGACACACCATCAAGGACAAGTATTGTTATGAAGTTGGTTGCAGAGTGTTTTCAACATGAAGAACAACGGCAAAGAGAAAATAAACCTCTAATTGCTTGTTCCAAGCCCTTAATTTCAAAGCAGCTACTAGGAGATAGTTTATACCCCATTTCCTAGAACAAACTCTACTGCAGTGGCCAATTCACACTATGGACGGGAAAGTGACACAAAAGAAAATCTTGCCCCAGTCACTCAACTGAAAACTAAAAACCTCAATAACACTATATCTGTATCAACCATGGCCATAAAAACTGTTGTGAAATACCGCCCACCCATCCCAGCAAGAATACCTCAGGCCCAAGGTATCCAGAACTATTTGGAGTTGGTTCCTTCTTTCATCTGGAAAGGACTGTTCCACAGTGATGAATTGCTTTGTGATTGCAGAAGTGATGAAAAGGTGATGAAAGGCTGCACTACACTCCTCTAAGCAAGAATATGCACAACTGTAAGCTGTTCTCAGAATTACTGCCACTGGGCAATAGCGCTTTTCAAAGGGTTCATGAAATATTTAGGAAAAATCCATTTCCTCCTCAATTCTTTAAGATACAATTTTACATAAAGTGCTTTTATATAAAAAAAGAAAGAAACGTCGTGTGCATGTATGTGTGTGCGTGTATGAATCCAAAAATGCTATAACTGTCATAATGTATCCTGTTACTACCAATAAATTATTATATCACATGGATAATACTTCACATTTTCCTGATTTTGTTTCAAAAGAAAATGAACAGGCACCGTTTTTCCTAAAACTGAGAAACAGAGTCAGAGTTTCCCTACCATGAATTTTTTTATAGGTCATCAACTTATTCATTAGCAGTAGGTGCCAAGCCTTGTAAATCTATTGTGCTATTAGAATCCAAACAAAGTAAACAGCAAATTTCCAACTGCCTCTGACTCTTGAAAAATACCAATTCAAATCATGACTACTTAAGCCCCATTGATTTCGGTAGGTCTTTTCCAAGCATGACTTCAGTCTTCTACACAACTGAAATAGATGACCAGAATTGTAAATAATATTGGATATCCCACCAACCTCCATATAACAACTCTTTGGAAAAGACCTAATCACATGTGCAGTCCCATTACTATGTACATAAGCTCTATGCACATTGTTTTACTACTAACAAAACTCAGAAATGTTCCTATATACAGTAGCTGGTATCAATTTCCTTTAGTGTGATGCCTAATGACTAAGAAGTTCATTATATACAACGTTTTAGTGATACTTGGTAATCATAACTTGCAGAACAACTGCCCTTTCTCATTTACAGCTAAGAACCTTTTTATCAAATGCCATCTCCTTTTAATATAAACATCCAATATCTGAGTAAACTGCTCAGCCTTAAAAATGGATTTGGCTATGAATCAAGCAAACACATCAAAACAGGAAGTATTAAGGCACAACCCTGGCAGGAAGCCTATTCAAGACTGAGAATTTCTTTTGCTTTAATCGGGGCCAGCATCAGAACCTGGCATTCTTAGGCATCTGCCAGGATGGACAGGGCCCACAGATGATGCCTGTCCCGGTCCAGTTGCTTGTGCACTGCTGAATGTTTAAATCTAGCTGGAAGTTTAATTCCGGACTATGCTGTACTGCGAGGAGAATTGTGGGAAATTAAAGTGGTGACTAGACTCATAGCAATGTAGGAAACAGCCTTCTATTGAGGTAGACCATCTAGTGCAGCACTGTTGACACTGACTGGCAGCAGTTCTCCAGGGTTTCAAGCAGGAATATCAACTCTACTTGGAGATGCCAGAAATTGAACCCAAGGCACTCTCCAAGCACAGGAAGTGCTCTAGCATTGAGTTATGGCTCTCTCCTAAGACCAGCATGGCTTGGAATGCTGCTTTTCCTCTCAGTTGTTGCCTAGTGTCCATTGTTAAGAACATAAGAATGTAAGAACTGCCATGTTGAATCAGACCAAAGGACCATCTAGTCTAGGACTCATGGTGGCAAACCAGCTGCCCACAGGATCCCTGAAGCAGGATGGGGACAAGACCTCCTCCTACCCAAGTTCCTTAGCAACTGGCGTATGTAACTGCTGCATGACATCTCTGGTAGCTAACTCTTTAGCAATGGTGCATGACACCTTTAATAAAGGAGAGAGCCCACAATCAGCAAGGCTAGTAGCCACCCATAGCCTCCTCGTCCATGAAACCGTCCAATCCCCTTTTAAAACCCACACAAACTGGTGGCCATCATGATGGCACTTAATGGAGAAGAGGCACCACTGACCTCAGAGGAAAGCCACTTGAGATCACTTTGCCTGTCTCCACAAAACATAGTTCAAATTCCAGAGAAACTGGAAGAGGGCTGCTTGTGGTTTAGGAAGATTCTTGTCATGAAATCTTTAATTGTTTGCATGCTCAACTACTGTGTTTGAAAAGGGGGGACTAAACCCCTAAAATAACAGTCTTCCACCCAGTGAACCAATTGTGTTTTGCAAAATTAATGCTTCAAAGTGTAGCAGTGACAACTACAGGTCAGATTATTTGACAGTAGAGTGGCAGGATTCCCTTACCCAAAAGTGCCTTCAGCTTTCCCAGATTTTCTGCATTGATTTCCATGAGCTTGGAAGGTAGTGCTGAATTTTATTTGGCTTAGCCTTCTTTAGAAGCAAGGCTCTGAACCTACCCACCTTCTCGCTATGGCAGAAAACCATTCTGCTTTGGCTTTAGAGCCATAAATGCTTCTTTACTTCAAAGCAACCTGATCTTTCTGCTATAATACTGTGATTTCACTGTTGTTAGTTCTAGTAAATACTTCATAGGGTTGGCCTTTAATGTCACAGGACAGATACTTCTTGCCTGGGTCCGTCAAGCTATTCTTGAGGTGGGCACTGAGCCATGAGGGATCCTGAGTCAGGCTCATGGGCTCCTATCCAAGCTGATGCCTCCAGATGCTCTGTTCTATTTCCGCGATCTCCATACGCTCCTTGGAAGGCTTCTTTATATAGCACAGAGAACAGCAGCACTGAGGAGTATAAAATATTTGCTGGTCACTTTTTCCACAGGACAGAACAACTGGCTCTGGCCAGAGTGTCGCTTCCCATTTCTGAGCATCTGCCCTGCCAATATTGCCAATTCAAACATCTATTCCAGGACAGCAGAATCAAAGCTTTTCTCAGAATTTCCCGCTGCAAGATGCAGATGAGAAATTGCAATGCCTTTCTTGAGCAACTGTTTTGATTGCACCTTGCAACACAAGCCCAGCTCCCAAACCTACCCCAACCTGGAAGCAGCCCGCAGAGAGGAAAGGGCATCCGCTAGAGGGCCAGCAGCATGAAACCGGCACTTCACCCACACCTGGTGTATTGGAACTGGCACCTGTCCCCATCCAACACCACCCTTTTTCCTTTCCTTTTCCTCCCATAGCATTTATTCGGGACAGTATATTGGCTAGTGAAGTGACCCCATTCTCCTCCCCAGGATATGAAGATGGGTGAGCAGCTGAGATATGAACGGGGGGAAAGAACCCCCTAGCAAGCTGGGAGCAGTGCGGAAGGAAAGCAGAGCCACAAGAGTGCTGGAAGAAAGGGAAACTGTGAGAGAGCATTGGGATGGAAGCAGGGCGGCGGCGGCGGCGGCAGCACAGCAATGGGGAGGGTGGAGAAGGCGGACTGGCTGCTGCCAAGCACAGGGTCTCTTGCCATCTCATCTCACCCCACAGGACACATTGCTTAGGTTCTCCCAAACCTAGCAGAGTCACAGCTCCCTGCCATGAAAAAGCAAGAGGTTCTTTGCAAACAGGAACAGAGCATGCCAGAGAAACAGGGGTACTTAAATTTGTCCCCAAGATGCTCTGTTTCTCTGCCTGGAGATGATGTTTTTGGTCAACATCCCTCCATTGCTGCATGCACAAACTGAGACGGCCACATTCAGGAAAAGCTTTCACATTTGATTCTGCAAGTTGTAGGAAGTATCCTACAAGGTGTATTGTCAGGCCTTTTGTAACTAGGGGATAGTTACTTTCCACACCATCAAGAACCAAGTCATTAATGCTGTAAAAACAGTTGGATGGATGGTCGGATGGACAGAAACAGCAGGAACGAGTACTTACACAGATGCTTCAGGCACCACTTTTGCTGTTGGAGGGTAAAAAACAGTCCACCTAGTCCAAAATGCTTTAAAATGCAATGGTCAACAAAGGATGAGTATTAAACCCTATTTCTTAACTCTGCAATTCCAGCTCTTGCACTGATGCAACGATGTGCTCCAGATACAGGAGTTCAAGCCATGCATGCTCTCTTGTTCTACAGTGGCTTTGGACCATGTCAATCCTGTGGCTGTGCACAACTGCATTTGCTTGTGTGGATTTGCTTCCTTGCCTGAAATTGCCACAGACTCTTTCGCACACCAGTCAGTCATGTTACATATTAGTTTGGAACAACAGTATTTGGAGAAAGTCAGGGATGTCCTGGGAGGAACTCCTCAAAACTGAAGCTTTCAGACACACATACGTAACAAGTTTGTGAATCTTATCTGCAAAATAGCTTTGTAAACCAACATTTTTGCATTTTCTTTGTATGTGTCTCAGATTTTGATTTAGAGTCATGAGTGTGGGACTGCTCCTTTTAAAAAAAGTGAAATATAAGAAACAGCTCTCAATCTTGGGTACCTTCTTCCTTGTTCAGAAGAGAGCACAGCTACACCAACAGCAAGTCATACTCCTCATCTCTGTGGCATCTAGGAACAGTCCACATGGAGATACTGTGTGGTTTGTTATCTTGCTCAGCATTACTAACTACCAGTCGCTGTTATGGGAAATCGAATGATAGGATGATCCCGGTCCACGTGAAGAGTTGTGGCAGGAGAGAATTATGGTGCGCATTCATCTCAGTAGGAGCTAAGCACCTACGCCTGCTGTTATCCCTGATCTTAGCAGGGATACTTCCAGGGGGATCTTAAGGAGGCTTTTCCAGTCATACATGGAAGCACTGCAGGCTAGATTATACTGACAGACCACAGGATCTGTATCCTTGCCTTAATGTTATATGCAGATCATACCAGTATCTTCATGTGAATTTACTGCAATAATGTTTCAGATTTTCCAAGTAATTCATCTTAACTCTGAATAGGAGCTTGCATTTCTAATCAGCTCACACTATTCAGGTTATTCATTGTTACATGTGAGCCATAGGCTATGATGTGCTGGGGTACAGCATTTGCAATGAAGCCGGGATGTTTATTTAAATTAAAATGGTGTAATGATGTCGTAAACCAAAATATATCAGGTCTGAGATAAGAAGTCATCTATGAAATATTGTTACGGTCCAGCCATGTGATACATGGACCTTCTTTTTTGTCTCCTGGAGCTTTGTCTAAAGGAACAACAAGGAAATATCCAAGAAACGTTCAAGGAATGTGCTAAAACTGCTTGATTTGTGTCCATGGGAATGCTACACATCAGATTACTGTCTATCTAAGCTTAGGTTCCTCTTTGTCCTGGTGTCCTACCCTTTCAAGAGCCATCAATTCTTTTAGATTGCATGTCAAGAGAGAGCCTGTTTTACAAGTAATAAATGGGACTGCCATGAAAAGAATTGATAATAGATGTGGCCCATGCCTTGTACCACTGGAGGCCTTTGCACTGAGAGATAGCTATTCTGAAGTTGCAAAGGGAAAACTGCTGGTTGAAAGTCCCAATATATGATTGAGGTGCAGAAACAACAGATATGCACTCATATCTTGGTATGGAAATGATTATAGACTAACCCAAATTTTAGTTTTGCAGATGCTGGAGCTATTTTGTATCTTCATCAATCACAATCTGAATTACCCTGTGGCTTTACGTAGGAATTTCTCAGTTCTCTACTAAGAGTAAATAATAGAGAACTTGCATTTCAGTATTTATGCTACATGTTAACATTCTCCGAATGGGAATCCTCATACTGCTAATTCTACACGATTCATGCACAAAGGGGAGGTATCAGCAGGCTTTGGAAAATGTGAAAGTTTGTAGAAGTATGAAAAAGATATTTTAAAAAACCCTAAGGCACAAAAAAGCTTAAAAACAGCACAACGAGGACTCAGCATGTTCAGCAGCCACATAATGCTGACCTGCTGTTTTGAAGGAGGCGAAAAACTGGAATGGAGAAAGGTTGGAATAAAGTACACTGACAGAGGGCTTTCTGGAACCCTGAGGGGAAGCACTTTGCAGGTGCTACTTGTTTGTGTTTAAAACATTTCTACCACTCCACCTAAGTACTCAGCACAGCATATATGAAAAAAAATGACATGTATGAAAAGCTTTCAAGGTTGGGAAACCTGGAGTGGGAGAGAAAGAGGCTGAGGTGCTGCCAGGACAGTTCAGCATCAGCCTTCTTCCTTCCCTGCTCAGCCTTGTCCCTCTGAGGCTCTTTCTACAACGGTTGTGAGCTGGGGAGAGTGCTCCAAGCATGAGGCCCAGCGATGAGACTAGAGCAAGTTCCTGACCTTGTGGCTCGGTCCCTGAAAGATCAGATTACCATCTGTACACTTTCTGGTGGCCACAGGATTGCACTCCTCACGACTAACTTAAATCCCATTGATTTCAATGGGTCTTTTCTAAAACTGACTACTGCTGGGTGCAACCCATGGTCACATCTGCTTTGGCTTTGTGGAATGCTTTAGGATTTCTTGTCTTGATTTATTTACTGAGGAATGTGATATCTATTTCAATATACAGTCTAGATCATGGGTTCTCAAACTAAGGCCCGCAGGCCAGATCTGGCCCGCCATGCCCTTTTAACCAGCCCGCCCCACAGGTTTTGCACTCGCTAGGCACGCGCAGCTTGCTTGCAGGGAGACTGTTTTGGACTCGCTTGGAAATGAACTCCTCGTGAGCAAGCCGGCACCTCTCCCCTGCCTCCCCATCTCTGCCTCGCATGTGCGTGCATGCGAGCGCGCCCCACCCCCACACCGGCCTGCGCCTCCCCGCCAGCACTGCCTTGGTGGCCCACGGCCACCACTGGCACCAGTCAACTGACCCTCTGCTCAAAAAGTTTGAGGACCCCTGGTATAGATAAATAGATAAGCCTGAAACAACAGAGCACTACAGACACCTTCCATCTTTCCATTTCTTTCTTGATCAGTTGATTGGTCAGGCATTACTTTTCTACTTGAAGCATTCCTAGAATAACTGAGAAGCGTGCTGGTTATTTTTCAGCTACAGCAGATGTTCCTCTAACCAAAAATCAACTCAAATCTAAGGAACACTGTTCTTAACAATTCTGTTTGCTAACCTCTTGAAGACGCATTCAGCAAACTTCCCTCCTCATACTGAGGCTGCCTCGTGAAGGATTCACACTCTTTGCATACTATGATTCTTTCTATTCATTTGTCTCCATGCGTGTTCTTCGCTCAGTTTCTAGATACGCTTAAGGTAGGCTTTGGAGACGAGGCTTAAAAGACTCTTCCAGTATGAAAGAGCCATAGTTTGCCTGTTGCTCTGTGAATATTCTGTGCCTCTTGCATTATTTTATTTATACAGTCTCAGAAAAGAGAAAGGAAGGGAAGGGAAGAAGCCATGCTAGATACTTTACACAGAATGTATGATCTGTGCCTTCTCTGCAGTAACTTTGGGCCAGACTTGGCTAGTGAGACTAACAAACACTTGGAATGCACAGTCAGTTTTAACAGGCGGCTGCACTCATGTAGCAGACTTTGCCTGGCAAACAGTTGCCTTGATTAGCAGGAGTGTCTGTGTTCATCAGGACCTGGGTTGACCAACTGTTCTAAATCCTGTAGCAGGGTTTAGAAGTGCATGAGGTGTTAAAAAAAGTAGATCGGAAAGTGAACAACTGGGAGAGGCGGAAAGCACTGCCAGATGGAGGGCAAGAAAAATACAAGCATGGTTGAGCATCAGCTCCTCCTTCCAAAGCTAGGTGCACCAGCTGATAGTAACACAGATTTGAGCATCTTTCCTTTTGTTCCCCTGTCTAACATCAGCATCCTCCCAGGCAACCAATCAACACCAGAGGTCCTGTTTTCAGCCCATGCACAGAGGCATGGAAGGCAGGTATGAAGAGCAGGGCTTTGGTGCCCATATATTCCTCTCCCTAAGGAAATCTGGCTTATATTTTGATATTGTTTGACCACGCTGTTGTTTATTTACTGTTACTGCATTTTTATTTATTAGGAAGGAGCCATGGCTCAGTGGCAGAGCACATATTTTACATTGCAGAAGGTCCCAGTTTCATTCATTGGCTTGTCTAGAAAATGGCAAGGTGGTAGGTGATGGGAGACATTTCAGCTGAAACTTGGGAATGCTACTGCCAGTCAGATCCCAGCCTAGAACATTGGAAGAAAAGGCAGTTTCCAATGGCATTATTTACCTTGTATGTATAATTTCTTGTACACTTCTTAGGCCCTTGAAATAGAGTGTCCTTCCCCAGCTGTGTCAGACTACAACTCCAGTAAAGGGTGGGAGGGAATGAGCAAAGCTGCAGTCCAAAAATCTGGAGCGTATTAGGTTGAGGATGGTTGAAACAGAGCATGCTGTGACTATGATGCATAGCCAGGGCTTGCTGTGTCTCAAAAGTCCCTGCAGGTATTTATATGTATGGGAACAGCTTTGCATACATAGAGCGACTCCTTCCTCTGCATTGGAACATCTTCAGGAGATGAAACAAGCATGCAGAAGGTGGGGAGACGTCAACATTTCAGGATCCATAAACGTAAACTGTCTAGCATCTATCTAGAATCATCCTTGCCTGATCTCTGATTCCGAGCCAAGAGATTTTAAATACTCAGATGTTACCTTCAAAACATTTATTTCAAAGAAATTCCATAAGCTTCCAATCCATAACCTTCCACTGAGGTGATCCTAGGAAAAAATGCCAAATCTTGTCATGTTACTTATTCAGAAGTAACAGTTTTGCAATCATGGATTTCCTACATAGTAAGAGATCCTCAAGGAATTTTGAATACAAGTCCTAATTAAAACTCTCTTGGCTATTTGGATACTATTTCAGCATAAAGGAAGAGTTTGGGGCAGTGGAAAATAGCAAAAATATAAACGATAAAGGCATATACATTGGTACTAGAGATACAGATTTTGCAATCATGGTAGTTTACACATATTCATTTTCTTTCACATGAGTATTAAAAGTCAGATATTATTGCTTTCACTGTAGGGACATTAGAAAAATAATTACTGAAAATGAAAAATGTAAGGCATTGCACTCAATTAACACTCATAAGTTAAAAAAGCTTATTTATGTCTAATCATTAAAAAAACCCCAAGAAAGGTTAGAAGCTAATCCAGTAAACACACAAGAATTTGTTAGCTTTGGAAACCATGCAACATTTCCCTTAAATAAACTACAAGCCCACATCATTTCTACAGAGAAATGTAATTTATATTAATGAAGGGAGAAACATGCCAAGGGCTTTTCTAGAGATTGCTTTGCTACCAATTTTAATGATCTGACTGCATGAAGAGGATTTTGAACTTATTAGTGGTTCAGGGTGCTTAAATGAAATAGCTTTTTAATTGTAAAGAATCAACTCAGAACCATGCAGAAGATTTACATCCTAAATCTGGCATGCAGTTTGCTTCTGCCACATGGAGCTTGTAAGTAAAACCTTCAAGCAACAACATGCACTTAAATACAAACACTAATACCTCACTCTGTCGGCCTCAGCTGATGATCTGTGACTTACACCCTCCTTACACATCTAGCGGCAGATCTGCAAGCTTGCACCTCATAATCAGCACGTTGCAGCCCTCTCCTTAAGCGCTGACACACACAAAATGGCTGACAAGTTGAAACCATCTTGAATTACTTTGCCATCCATGGCAATTGTCTCTCTGTTTCAAACTGCTTGTTTGCAGCAACTGGTTATGTGGCGGTAGTGTACACTACTGGTTCGAAGATCTGCCATTTTGTGGATTAAAAGAAGCTCCACACTCCAGCAATTTCCTGCGTACCAGCCCAGTAACCCTTATGGTGAAGAACAAGTGGTCAGAACTTTTCTGATTCTGCAAAACTATTTGGTATACTACTTTAATTTAGGATGTAATAGGCTCTTACAGTTAAATGTCATTATTTAATGTCATAAAGGCTACGGCAAGGGGCGGCATAGAAATGTTTTAATAAATAAATAATAAATTATATACCATTCTGAGAAACAGAGAACTGGGAATCATGGCTTATAACAAACTCTGATTACTAAAAACAAGCCAATTTCAGAAACCAGGACTTAAACTGATTTAGTAAAGGGTTTGTTACGAGCCACAATCTCTGGTTTGTATTTAGCAACAAGCCAAGTGAAAATGAACAATAGCAAATTGCTTCTCCCAGCTATGCATGAAGAGGTTGAGAGGAAATGAAGCAAGCTCGAGGCTTCACTTTGGATCATTCCAGCTCTTGAACAAATATATGCATGCAAGGCATCTCCACGGCAATGGCTTGCCAAGAGATGCTGGGGAATGAACCTGGAACCTTCCCCCTACAAAGCAGGTGCTGTTCCTCTGAGCCGCAGCCCTTCAGGAGAAGCTTTAAAATAAGGACTACACTCAAGTTTGACTCTTAAAAACAATGCATCAGCCTGTCTTCAACACTGAATATTAAATGTGCAACAGAAATCAGGAGTAATGCAAAAACAGAAGGTTGTTCTAAAAAATGCCAGCTATGAAGATTTATTGCCACTCTATGCAGTTGCCTCCCCATCCACAGTGTGCTGTAGCCTCACAACTCCTTCAGTGGAGAAATGGGCATTAATTCAAAAAGACAAGCTCTTCCCAACAATTTATTGTAAAACCCTAAACATGAGGATGTAAATTCTCATGACAAATGGAGTACCTAAGTTATGTTGCCAGCTGCTGCTAGGAAAGAATTACATGCATTCATATGGAGGCATGGATCCATTCCCATCCATAAAGATACTTGCCAAACAAAAAGTGGGGAGACACAACCCCATGAGGAATTTGCCCTGCATGCCTCACTTAGGAAGCCATAAGGAAATCAAACCTCTTACAATCCACAGGATACAATATCAAAGTGAATTCCCAAAAATAATTTAATAGTAATAGATTGCCAGGCAAGTATGTAACAGATCACTGCCAAATGGACTACCTGTGCAAGTCCCTTGTAAACACCTTCTCCAGGTCTCTAAAGTGAAATCTCCTTCCAGGAAAGACAAGAAGAGTGAAGAAGCATGCAAATTTATACAGACACAAACTCCCTGAGTACAGCATCCCTTACATCACAACGATTGTCTGCCTAGATAGTAAGTGCTGCCAATCGAGATACTCAAGGAATTTGTTCAGTCCACATTCTTAAAAGAATTGACCTTAATTTTATAATACGCTTCTTGGGTCAAATTGTAGATCAAAATCTGTATTTTTAGGACACAATAAATAAAGAAAATGAACATTTAGGATAAAATGCAAACTAGAGAACATATTTTAGGATAAGAGATGTACAAAATTCCTGAAAAATACATATACATTTAGATAGCGATTTTCATGTGTCTTTAATATTCACAGACTGGTGGAGAAATGGAACAGACATATGAACTTACAGTCAGGCAGGAGAGATACCTGGATCTACTGATATATTGCCAGATGTCTTGCAGGAGATCAGGAAATATTTCCAACTCCCCATTATTTATCAGTAACAGCAACCACCCCATCCTAAATTATAATTTTTAAATGAAGAAAGCTTAAACAACCAGGAACGGGCTTTTACACTAGCAACTACATTCAGTTCTGCTATTCAGAAACAAATTCTAGGCTTGGAATTCTTTCATTCCAAAGTTACAGTCTTACAGGTTGCGCCCTCAGTGATTGTGATGCGAGTCAGTGTGGTGTACTGGTTAGGAGCGCAGGACTGCGACTGCGCTGATCTGGGTTCCAGTCCCTGCTCAGCCAAATGGGTGACTTTGGGCCAGTCACAACCTACCTCACTGGGTTGTTGTTGCAGGGATAAGATTGAGAGCAGCAGCAGGAGAACTATGTAAGCCACTGAGTTTGTTGTAAGGAAAAAGGGATATAAATCTAATAAATAAAGTTATATTTTATGAGTTGTAGTTCTCTCATAGAGCATTGGCAGTTGAGCAGTCCAGGAATAAAACAAATTGGAAAAAAGCTGTATGTTTATGCGCTCCATCAGCATGACACTCTGTCCCTCCTTGGCGTTGCTCACCTGAACAGGAAATTGGTTATTGGGTTTGGAAGAAGCCAGGATCTTAAATCAAGTATACGTTATGGGTTAAGATTCTGACTTGCTCTGAGTCTGGTAAGCATAGTTTTCTGGTTCATAGCTATTTTCACTTAAAGGTTTCCTGAGTTAAGCAAATTACACCAAGGAAGGAGAAGGAATACAGCAGTGGAAAGCCAGCATGTGGACAATAAGGGGTATGCAAATCTCAAAGCACGTCTAAGCTGGGTCACACTTTTCAGCTGTGAGTCACAGTAGCTCCCCTATGAATGGAAGCTGCAAAGCTGTGGGGCTTGACAGATGGCACCCTAAAAATAAAACTAGTGGCATGGGACATAATGACATCCAGGCCAAGCTAATCTCTGAAATATGTAGCATTTATTATAGCAACTTCTTGCTTATGTGAAGAATTTATTCACTATTCGGAGTTATTCTGATTCTGGGATGACACAATATTTTATGGTGAAAGTCTATTATTTATCATGCATATTTTGACTTATGGTTCTTGCTTATTTGGGGTGTGTGGGCCACTAAGCATCAGGGCTTAATTAGAAACAGGATGCATTATAGAGGGAGCCTTGGAAAACAGTAAGAATAGTAAGAAGATGGGCTTAAACTACATAGGGTACGTTGTTTATTAAGGGACTTGTACCACACCTCTCTGCCTCCAAATGGAGTCATTCAGGGACTTCTAGCAAAACCAACTAAAAGTACTCCAAATCACTGTTCATTCTTAAGTATTGAGTATATGGCACTTCCCGAATCTGTACTATTTTCTTACTCCAGGTAAATAAAAATAAATGTATTAATTTAGAAACAAATAAAATACAGATATTAAAAAGATCATAAAGTTTCACTACACGAAGTCAAATACTGAATTTAAAAAACAATTTTAAACACTTTAAACCTAAACCTGGGTTAAAATAAACCTATTTTATTTTAAACTTTAAACCTATTAAACCTGGGTTAAAATAATTAGTTTGTTAAATAGTTGACATAACTTCCTTTGAGATTTGTGAGATTTTTAAATGCATAAAGAGCATTATGCATTATTAACCTGGTACTGAAAGGATAGTACAATTGGTCTGAGGAGAGTCTCAGTGGGGAGCTTGTTCCATGACTGGGGTAGGGGGACACCACTGAGAAGTTCCTTGGGACAGGGACATCCTCGGAGGTGGCAACAGGAGAGGTCTCCACTTGTTGAGTGAAGTGTCTGGGAGGCTGTGGTTGGGGGGGGGGGGGGGCGTCTGTCAAGTACTGAATTCCTAAGCCACGTGGGGCTTTGTAAGTTAAAACCAGCACTGTGAAGTGGGCAACAAGGATGTACAGGCAGCCAATGCAAGCAGGCCAAAATTATGCCTATCTTAAGCCATTAAGCCATTTGTATATCAACCCTGAAGACTGAATTGTGAAGCAGGATATTCCTGGTTCACATCTCACTGCTGCTATGAATTCAGTAGGCACCCATAGCTCCATCTCTACCATGCCTTCAGCAATATGAAGAAATACCACCACTATAAGCAGTTAAAGTAGGAAAAACCTTTGCACATTTAAAAGTGCTAGCTATTATTATGGAACAGGTAACTCTCCTTAGTACTTGAGGGCACAACTGGAAAGTTGTGAGGCAACACTACAGAGGAATGTGATGCAGCACAAGATTTCCCATACCCATGTGGCTGTCTCCTTCAGGTCGGTGGGGCCGCAATTACCTGCACAGGCTATCATTAATATAGTAACTTTTTTTACCATGCCTTCATTCCTCTTGCAAGTAACCCAGGGCAGCGTACAAGGTTCTCCTCTCCTTGCAACAACAACCCAGGGAGTTATGTGTGTGATGGCCCCAAAGTCATCCATTGAGCTTCATGGCAGGGTGGAGTCCAGTACTTGAACGACTCTCCCACACGGGCTTCTTGGTGAGCTCTGCAAAAGCTAGATGAGTCCTGCCAAACATCTCTTCACAGAAGCACATTAATAAAAGGTGTAGATTGAAACTTAGTTTCCAGGTCAAACAATACACGCGCGCACACACAAAGATATTAAATGCACTATCTGGGGGAAGAGGCAACATTTAGAAACATATTTTGAGAGACAATGCTGCATATTTATCACTATGTAACAAATATGGGTCTCTGTTTCATTTTTATTTTTTAAAGCACACATTAGCATAAACATAGGGTGGAATGGACTTGTGAATGAAAGAGCCAAAAGTGCTACAGACTGGAAAGAAGCAGCTACTAATACGCTGCATTTCTCTTGTCCAGGATGAAGTAATAGTAGCAAATACCCTCAAATATAAATTCCAATAACTTCACATGATTAAAAGAAACACTTAACAAATGATTCACCATTGACTGATCCAACACAGCACTGATAAGTAAATAAAACATAGACTCCTGAACAATTACCCTGGATCCAAAAACCATTAATTTTCTGTCCAGCTCTCCTTATGGCAAAATACACTTCACTGACATTTACACACTGTAAAAGTAAATAAACCTGGCATGTGCTATACTTTCCTTTTCTGATCCTATGCAGGCACTCAGGAAGGCCAACATATTTAAAATCCCTGGCGTGCATCCAGCCTGCATCCTGCTCTGCCCTGGCGTGCATTAAGCCTGCATCCTGCTCTGTATATTTAAAAAGGCACAAAGTTAGATGACCTTGAACATTCAAAAAGCAAAGCCTGAAAATGGAAACTCAGAAAGGTAACACAGGGTAACATTAAAAAAAAAAAAAAACTGAGGCCAGCTACCTTGCTGCATTGCTTTGAAGGTTTGGACCGAGTCTGGAAACTTGGCTAAAATATCCTAATATTATTTCATGAAACTGTGCCTAAAGCACATATACCCAAGGTGAGCAGCAATCAAAATATTTACCTGTGAACATGTATGCAGTTGTTTAAAACAGAAATTCAGAATGATTTGTTTCTGCTTTCAATATTCTTTATGTCAAAGAATTCCAATTACTTCACAATCACTAGGTCACCCTTTGTTAGTTCCAGTTAAATTGATTTCAACATCAGAGTAAAGGGTAAAATTGAGGGTTGGCTCTTTGAAGCTCCTTTCAAAAGATTTCAGTACAGCAAGCATATAGGACCATAAATGCACAGTGGGTCTGAAATTAAAAATGAGGGGTGAGAAGATGTGTACGTACCCAAACAAATGGATGCCTGGAAGATGATTAGAAAATCAAAAGTGTTTACCAAACTCAGATTGGTAGGAGCAACCTGTGGCGTGCTGGCTGCATGCAGCCTGTGGAGCTCCACCTACTTTCCACCTAGCTTCTCCTCTTTTACATGGATGGCAGGCATCAGATCTGTTTCCCTACTGAGAACAGAAGTGGGGAGAGAGATTTTGATCTACACTGCTACAGGATGCTTTGACTTAACCTTCCCTTCCCAGTCTTGATGTAGTCAAAATCACTGTTCTTCCACTGCTGATAGCTGTGTGCATGCCAGGAATGTAAAATATGTGTCATTCTCTGAGTGCCTGCAAAGGATCAAAAAGTGAAAAAGCCATTTTGATCAGGATTGCTGGGGTGAGAAGATGCTTTAATAGATGTTTGGTGCACTGGGAAGTACACAATCTCTCTCTGCTTGGGTGAAAAGTAGGCTGCCCTTCTCCAACCTAACAGGGAGAGACTTTGAAGGCCATGTTGGCTGTTTTTGGCACAATCTCAGCTTTCAAAGGCTTCTCTCTCCCTGATCTCAACTTGCAAGAATTAAACCTCCTTATCCAAGTGTGCTGAGATGTGGCACAGCCGGGGAAGGAATAGCTGTGTGTGTGGGTGTTTATACGTCTGCATAGATCTGTGTATGGCCCCAACCCAGCACCTACCACTGCATGTGGGCTTCAGGGGTAACAGGTCACCCATCCTTGTTCTGGTAGATTACACAGTTAGAAGCTAAATGTTACAAGCTCATGGCTTCCTATCAGTAGCATTTTCTGCACTCTCCTGTAAATTAGAGATAAGCTCACCCTGTGGCATCATGTAGAGAGGCTATCTCTACTGAGTATCACTGAGTGAAGTGGAGAGGAAACTGGGAAAGCCACAGCACCGTATCACATGATGTGGTGAGCATTCAGCCACATTATGTGGAGAAGTTAGTACAAGTGCTGTGTCATGAGGCATGGTCCTCCTCCTGAGTAAACACGCTGCTCCAGAGTTTCTTTCAACAAGGCTTTATTGTTGCACATCTCTGAGTTCACCCTGAGTGAAGTGTTAAGTCCTCTCTAACACCTCTCAACCCCCAATCCCCTTTTTCTTCTGCACTGCCCCACAGGCAGGGCACTGTGAAACCTCAACTGATGGTGCTCCTGCTGTTTCCCCATCAACTGACTCTCCAGTCTGTGTTGTCTCCTAGCAACCAGCATCACCTCCTCAGGAGGAGGGACCTCAGTGTCAAACAGACTGCTCAGCTCCTGGTGTGAACCCTGCCCACTTACCAAGTGTTCCCCGCTCTCTCATTGGTAGATCTGGACTCTCATCAGCCATGACTATCAACGCCACCTGTTCCGTTATCTCCCTATTCCCATGGACCAGTTGACCATCACCTCCAGCCACAACTCCCCTTCTTGCTCCCCAGATGTTCCCTGACCTTGATTTGATACTGGAGCTTGCTGATATCCCACAACCCCTTCAGCTTCACTGGCTGAGCTCGAATTCCCATTAAAGCTATAAACTGGTCATGCACGCTTTGGCATCTTTTTCCAGTGCTCACCCATGACATGGACGTGGTGTGTGTGCTATTTTCAGCAGCAATCTCAGGGCACCTGTAACACGTTGCTCCAGCTTATGCATGGAAGAAGAACAAGCGCTACATTTCATAAGGGAAATAGAGGTGTTCCAAATTCTGCATGGTGTGGAGACAGTGGAGAGGGAAACATCTCTCTCCCTCTCCCATAACACTAGAACCTGAGGGCATGCAATGAGGCTGATGGGTGGGAGGTTTAGGACATATAAAAGGAAGCACTTCTTCAAACAAGATATACTTAAACTGTGGAATTCACTGCCACTGGAAATGGTGATGGACAGCAGTTTGAATGCTTTAAAGGAGATTAAAAATGCTTTAAAGGAGATTCACATAACTTGCTGGTTATGTGAATCTCCTTTACCAGAGGCGACATGCCTGCATATACCAGTTGCTGAAGAGCTTGAGCAGCTGGAGGTCTTGTACCCAGTATCCTGCACAAGAGGTTCTGTGTACAGCTGGTTTGCCACCATGTGAATGGAGTGCCAGACTGGATGTGCCATTAGTCTGATCCAACATGGCTTTTCTTATGTTCTATGATAGGATTATAGATCTGCCATGATTGGAGTGGATGCAGTGTTATCAAGTGGAAAATTTTCTAATACTGCATTTTTCTGTGTAAAATTTTCAACATCATGCATGTCTCTGTTTATTCATAACTGTCTAGGCTACTTCAGTAATGTTAGATGGGATCAACAGAAGAATAACTTATAGAACAGGGGTGGCTAAACAGGGGCTCAGGAACTGCATGAGGCTCTCTGAGTTTATTTTGCGGCCTGTGGGCACCCACATGCTGCTCTCAAACATCTGAATTTTACTGTATGCGGCTATTGAGTTGAGCAAGTCCGACCACCCTTGTTATATAAGTTCATATCCTAAGGCAAACAGTCCAGACATACATATGCTGCATTTGTCTCCTCTTGATAACATTTTTCAACAACGAATTCAAGGAAATCTGAAATTGAGACTGTGATTACTGCTTCACTTTCCTCAGAAAAGTGTTTCATTTCTTTTGAATTTGAGAAGTTAGAAGTCAGACTAGATGGCCCAGGAGGCCCTTTCTAACTGGCTCTGTTTCTATGTTTCTACATGTTTGCATAACATTTGATAGTCATCTAGTACTTGTGGCTACTTTGAATTAAGTCAGAATGCCAAAACACAAGAAGATTAGTGTGTGATATCACCACAGTGAAAACAATGAAGGAAGACAGCTGCTAAATGTAAATACTGTGAGCAGGAGTATGTTAACAACGCAACAAGAATGACAAAGCATTAAACAGCATGTGGAAGCTGTCCTGAAAAAATATAAGGCAAAGGCACTTACTTTAAAGGTACTTTAAAGAAGTGGTGGAATTTATTATTTAGAGCATTGGAATGTTTTCTGGAAAATACTTTTAAAGAAAAATTTCCACTTACTTTTTCCAAAAAAAAGATATGCTAAACAGTTGCAGAATCTAATACTGGACACTCAGTTCAATTTTCTGAGAATACGAGCTTATAAAAAAATGTTCATAGTCCGCATGGTTTCAAAAATGAGCAGTGCCTGGCAAACGAGAACAAAAAACTCAAGCTAGCATTCATCTGAGCTGTCTTCCCATACAAAGCAAACTTGCTCCATGCTTGTTGTTTTAAGGAAGCAGCCTAAATTCCAAACAAAAAACCATTTCTAGTGCATGTTTAAGGGTTGAACCCTCAAGGCAGTATATACATGAAGTGGATGCATTTTGTAAATTCCCAAAATATGTTTGATAATTTTGTCCCATTACACAAAGCAAGCTGGCATCATATGCACTTTTGGTCCGTATTTCTGAATTTTCCACATCACATGGGGAAAATTTCTGTAATAGCACTTCCCATCCTAGTGTCAGTCACTGGCCTCAAAATTCTCCACATCAATTGCAACACGGTCACTGTAGCCACATGTTAAGGGACAAATACCATTTGGCAGCCATTTCAAACTTCTTTCCAATAAAAACCATGATGTGTAGACTGTGCCTAAATCTGAAGCTCAGTGCTCTCTAACCTGCCTTCCAGAAATTTGGGACTCACTCCCAGTTACCATGGCAAATGGTTGGGAATTCTGGGAGCTGTCTTGGTACAGGGTACCAGACTGGGCAAGGTTAACCTAGTTCAACAATCAAGGCTGGTTTTAGCTCACTGAGCATGACTGGTCCCAGTGCTGGTGGTCCTGAGCCACACTTAATTTTTTCCCCTCTGACCCGGAGCATCAGCAGACAGTTGGATTCAGCCACCCTATTAATTTCCCACAACCCTCCTAGCCCAATTGTGCTTCGGATCACTGTGGAAAGCCCAGTGCTGCTTTGTATCGCTGCATGACGGGTCCCAGCCATATTTCTCACAGCCTACGAGGGCCCCGTGACAAAAGAGGGGACAAGCACAAAACACTTTGCCCAGGGTCCCTTCAAACCTAGATCCAGGTCTGTTTCAAGGATGCAGAGAACAGCTGCTGAGAAGTATGAGCCTTAGAGCAAATCTACATGACCAAACTTGGTTGGTTGCAAAGGTGGGGAAAGCAGACTCCTTTACATAGGTGCAAATATCACTGCCCTTGTGGGCAAGAAGGAGCAGGAAATATTTAATGTAAATCAGGACAGCAAACTTCTTCTGCAGTCATGCATTTCATGGATTAAATATGAAGGCAACTTTACCAATCAAAAGAGCACCAGGCCTAAAAAGGACAGCCTGCAACTCTTGCATTTCTGCTGAACGATGAAATGCTATTTTTGTGCTCTTGCTTTTTTGTTACTTGAAAATGAAATGGACATCTTTTTTGCAGATCAAGAAGGCAAAATTCAGGGTTAGTATGGTGAGCAAGAGGCTGAGGCTGCTAGAGGGTTGCTGAAGGCTCGCTACAAGTTTGCTCTACATTAACATTATCCAAGCCATCCAGGGCAAATTGCTGAGAATTCTGCATATAATGTTTTCACTGTTCTTTCTTATCTTAATGAGACAAGAGGTGTTCCTACATTGGGGTGGGCATAATTACGTCCTCCAATTTCCATCCAAAAAGAAATATGATAAATAGCAATATAGACTTTATTTGATCCCATAGCTGAATGGGATGGTGTGACTTGGCACCCTGCACCAGCACAAGGTTGGACCTGATGGCCTTCCTGGCCCCTTTCAACCCTACTACTTTATGAATCTAAGCTTCAGGATAAGGCAGAATGCCCCAGAGCAATACTGGTAGGTTACCACAGGATGCTCAGGGAACAGTATCAGTAAGTATCTGGAGGATCAGAAAGAAGGTCTATGTGGTGATATAAGCAATTAGTAAGTGGCCAAATACTCTGGAAAATCTGTTACTGGATTTCTTGCAAAAGTAGGTTAGCCTTTTCTTGTCTTTTCTTCCTTGTTGCCAGCCATGTTTCAATCCATTCATATCTGTGATCCAGATAGTGCCTTACCAGTCTATGAGATACCCACTGTTCATTTGACAGCATCATTTTGTTGAGCTGGGACAAATACAGCCATATAAAAACTACCCATTGCCCTTTCAAAACCCCTTTTTAAAGGAGAGCCAGAGCTCTGAAAACTAGCTGGCTGCCAAATGGCTTTTCCCAAGAAAAAATGGAAGGGTTTGATGGCTAAGGCAAACATCAATGATGATAAAATGATATGCTGTGGCGGTGAGGGCGGCGAAGAGGCAATTCTTCTCCACTTCCATTGCTTCCTCACACTGCCTCACACAGAGCTTTTCCGAATTGTGCAAGGCCTAACACACGCTGGCCAGGAAAATGACGTGGTCGCACCTTCGGCAGCCTGCTGTGACAACTTTGCCCAGCACTTTAAGGAAAAAATTGCTAGATTCGCTGCGATCTGGACTGCACAGTCGATACTGTTCCAGTATGGGAAGTGTCCAGAGCTCCATCTGGTCCATCTTTAATGGATAAGTTTCAGTTATTGGAGCCTGATAATGTGGTTGGGATGGTACATCCTACCACCTGTCTTCTTGACCCTTGCCCTTCCTGGCTACTTAAGGAGACCAGTTACGGGATTGGTCCATGGATCCAGGAGGTTATTAATGGCTCACTGAGGGAGGGCCAGGTCCCAGCCCCCTTGAAGGAGGCAGTGATCCGGCCTGTCCTGAAGAGGGCATCCCTGGACCCAGAGGTGGTCACCAACTTTATTCCATTTTTGGGCAAGGTGTTAGAGCGGGTGCAGAAGGGGACAACTCCAGGCACTCTTGGATGAAACTGATTATCTGGACCCATTTCAGTCTGGCTTCAGACCCAGTTACGGTACTGATTCTGCCTTGGTCACCCTGTAGGATGACCTGTGCAGGGAAAGGGACAGGGGGAGTGCGCCCCTGTTGGTTCTCCTGGACTTCTCAGCAGCTTTCAATACCATCAACCATGGTATCCTTCTGGATAGGCGGGCTGACTTGGGAGTAGGAGACACTGCGTGGCAGTGGTTCCACTCCTAACTGGCCGGCCGATTCCAGATGGTGGTGCTGGGGGACAATAGCTGTGCACCATGGCAGGTTTGCCATGGAGTTCCACAGGGCTCTATTTTGTCCCCCATGCTATCTAATATCTACATGAAACTGCTGGGAGAGGTCACCAGGAGGTGTGGGCTGCGGAGTCATCAGTATGCTGATGACACCCAGCTCTACCTCTCATTTACATCTGCTCCAGGTGAGGTGGTGGCTGTACTGAACCGGTGCCTGGCTGAGGTAATGGGTTGGATGAGGCCCAATAAACTGAGCCTCAATCCAGATAAGATGGAGGTCCTGTTGGTGGGCAGTGTGGGTCTCCAGCTAGGTGATTTTGACCCAGTTGTGGATGGGGTAGCACTCCCTCTAAAGGACAGGGTCTGCAGCTTGGGAGTACTCCTTGACCCAGAGCTGTCACTGGAGTTCCAGGTGGCGGCGGTGGCAAGGAGTGCTTCCCCACAACTTCGACTGATCCATCAGCTGCGTCCTTAGCTGGGTGAGCACTCCCTAGCAACAGTGATACATGCTCTGGTAACTTCCTGCTTGGATTACTGCAACGCGCTCTGCATGGGGCTGCCCTTGAAAACGGTCCAGATAACGGTCCAGATACTGCAACTGGTACAGAACAGAGCTGCCAGGCTGCTGAAGGGGACCGGCCATTACGCTCACATAACGCTGGTCATCTACCAGCTCCACTGGCTTCCAGTTGAAGTCTGGAAATAAATAATAAAGGAGTGCCCTGCCTTGCACCTCCATGGAGTTCACATTTTTCAGAATCATTTTAATGTTAATCATTACTATTGTACATGCACCTTCACACACACCTTCACACATGGGTAATAAATGCCTCACCCATATTCATTCTTTTCATAAGTTCTGCTATTTATTTCCATTCCCATTTGAGCGCATCCGGTGGAAGTATTGCCATTTTTCTTTCTTCAGTTTAACCTAACACAAAGTATTTACTACTCTAGGTATTGCAACTGCCATATACCTCCATGGCAGAAACCCATGTGGATCTGTATCTGTCTATGGATACTTACTTTAATACAAGTATTCAATCTTTGGGCTAAAATAGAACAAAAAATAATCTTGGTTTTGCAAGGTGATAGAAGAGAGTGTCCCATCATTTCCTGATTTCCAAAGGACTAATATACTTGCTAATTCCAAGATGCAGATACTTCATCTCCCCTTAATGTTGAACTATACATTTTTAAAGATGTGGAATACTTTCAGCCTCAGATATCTTACAGAAATCAGCTGTACATCTATCAAACCGCAACCCCCTTTACATAAGCACAGATCAGCCACAACTTTCCTTCTCTTGACAGCTTGCCTTTTGACAGCTGTTAAGAGAAAGCAAAGTGGGGAAATCTATTTGTGGCCTCTTTGGGGGAAATGTACCTGCTACATCTTGGCAGGGCTTCAACTGAGAACCTATGTAGTTACACAAGTGTGGCTAAATTGCTTTTAAAAATAATGAACGTATTTGTACATTTGTTCACAAATTTTAAAAAAGTATCAGCTTGCAATAATAATCCCATCAAGGTGCTGTTCGGGCACCTGGATGGGGTTGCTGATCACCGTTAAAATGGAGATCATGAAAGCCAACCACCAAGCTAGGTTTAAGAACAAAACCAAAGCAAATGTGGTGGGAACCCTGAAGAAAACAATAATTTCCACAAGTACTGCAGCTCCTATTGATTCAGATATGATTAAAAAAATTGACTACAATTGACAGACAGCATGTCCAGTTGCAACTAATCCTGGACCCCTTGTGTTTATTATGCATAGTTAAGCACAAAATTGCTGCATTTAAACTTGAGACTGTAACTGTGCACAGAGAACACAAAATGGTTGTTCAGACCACAACTCTTACTACATTAATTTTGCCAAAGTGCATTCACGTGGCACTTTTCTGTCTGGTTTCTCCCTGCTGATCTTTGGGGAATTATCTCCAATTAATATATACAATTAGAATATGACCACAATGTACATTTCATGGTTACAAATCTCCTGATGTCTGAGTCTTGGTTTCTCAGTCTGGTTTTATGAATTCTAATCACTGCTGGAACGGTATCATTAGCTTCAGCAAGACTACAGAAAAATAAGTAGTTGCAGAACTGAACCCTGATTACCTTGTGAACATCATCATTCATTTACTTAACCCAGATGTTGCATAGAATGAAATGGTGTAGCTTTCACTGAGAATGCAGGCAAATGAGGAAGCTGAATTACAGGAAAAGCAAATATTTTTACAGAAACTTTTTTGTTAATTGTGGCCAAAGTTATATGAGCTGTAAAAGCATGCATACTGACTTCTGAGTAATCATATTTGAATTTGGTGGCACTTCTATGTGAACAAGAACAACATTACAGTGTAACTTATACAAAATACATTTGGTGGTTCACCTTTGAGCAATTTTGTATTCATTTAACAGGAAATAAGTCCTAACTCAAATAGGACTTCTTCGTAGAGCTTAGGATTTTGTTGTAACCCCTCCCCCCCCAGTGATTTCACTTGTGCGGGTGGGGACTTTTGAGCTTTTGAATTCATGAGAACAGTGGAAAATACCATGTGGCTGAAGGAAATTTAAAATAGGAAGTGATAGCCTAGGGGACATATTTTCATTTAAAAACTCTGAAACACTGCTTTTTGGTCAGTGGAAATATTATTCTCTTAACTACTGATGCCATCTACAACACCATAACTTGCTGGTGTAAATAAGGATCTATTTTTTCTAAATGTTAGTTGCACAATTCCTTTGCCATTTACAAAATGGAGCAAATCTTTGCTACAGTCTCAGCTTAAGGAAAAAGGACATAATAGATGCAAACACCCAGGCAGAATCTGCCCAGTCTAAAATAGGTTCTCACTGAAGTCGCTTCTTGACCATTCTGAAAATCATCCCTAAAATAGCCCCTTCCATTCAGCTCAATGTCATGAACATTTTAACTGATGACAACGGCATGACTAACATTCCAACCTTCTTTTTATATATAAAGAGCTTCCTAATTGTTCAACATCAGCAGTCATTTCAACTGGAAAAGATGCACCTGAAGGAGATGGAAAACCAAATTCTCTCTCCTGCTAGTAAGGCTGCCTATGCTCTTCTATTTGAACACTTATGAAGGGCACCAGGTTGGGGGAGGCTGCAGGTAGGGAAGGGTCTTAGTTATATGCCCATGTGCTATGTGACTAGCTTAGAAAATAGCCAAATTCCAAGTCAGAAAAAAAGAAAAATTTTGAAACCAACTCCATGGGATTTGAACCAAGATCCACAGAGCCCCGCTCCAGCACTGCATCACATCACACATCACTCCTTGCACAGGTGTCAGGGCACACAACAGGAACACATGCAGCACGGCTGCTTTAGTATGTGCAACTAGGAGGAGCTCCACGGTGATGTGACCTTGGGGCTAATATCTGTGGTTCTATTCCAGCTCACTTGGCAAATGTACCACTTCTAATCATGTCTGTATTGGACTAGTGCAGAACAGGGAGAGAGAACAGGTGGAAGGATGCAGATTCAGCCACCTCCGCCCCTGAAGTGCCACCCTAAAATGCCACAGAATGTCACCAGTGCAGCAGCAGCAGCAATGTCACATTCCCTCTTCAAAAGAAGGTGTATGGTGAGGAGAGGCATAATATACGGCGGAAATGTACCTGCTGTGTTGTAGCTGCAAAATGGGGATGATTTCAGCAGTGGAGGGAGAGCCCAGAACCTCTGAAATTGCCCATTCCTAAAGGCGAGAAAGCTTTTAGAACTGTATGGAGACTCCAATCCCCGGAGCCCCATACACACAAGAGGTTTGCTGAGCATTTTTTCTTTCTGTGGTTTCCTGCTCCAGTCTTTCCAAACTGGCTTTTAAACACACTGTCTAGACCAGGCAGATGCTAACAAGGAAGCAGAAACACTCAAATGTGTATACAACAGAAATTGACCTGAGTATGCATGTGAGATCGCAGGTACCATTAACTCAACCTTTATAAGCTTTCTGTTTGTTTTATCACTCTGTTCTGAAAGACTATTGCATAACGACTTGCAGTTTGCTTCTATCTAAGTTCACTCAGAAGTACATCAGCTTGTTTTTAAGTGCATAGGGAGACACTGTTCTCTCTTCTATAATATTAGAACTTGGGCTCAGCCCATGGAGCTAATTGCTGGGAGATTCTGGGCAAATATAGGTTTTTTTCCCCAAGCACACAGTCAAACTATGGAATTTGCTACTACAAGTTCTAATAATGGCCACCAATTAGGATGGTGTCAAAAGAGGATTAGACAAATTCATGAAATATGAGGCTGTCAATGGCTTCTAGTTCTGATGGCTGTATGCTACCAATGTCCAGCATTAAAGGAAATGTGCCTCCATACAGCACTTAGTGGGGAATATGGGTAAGAGGGTGCTGTTGCACTCCTGCCCTATGTACAGGCTTCTCACTGGTTGACTACTGTATATGTTGAACTATATATGTTGGGCTATATGGACCTTTATAGCACCTTACATCACAATAAAAGTCCTGAAATCCTTGACATCTAAGTTTTGATAGGGGTGGGGGAGAAGAGACAAGAGCAATTATATAAGAAAGAAAAGCAAAGGTAGGAGACTTGTAGAAGCAATGTTAATTATATGGTTATAATATTATACATAAAGTATTAAATAATCTCTCTGTACAGATGGATGTCTGTATCTAAACTGCATCTAAAACAGGGAGTCAGTGTGTGATGCACAGAAGGACAGAAAACCCTCTACTGACTTGCTCATCTCTGCAGCCTCTCTTCAGGCTGGTTCGCTTCCAGTATCAGAGTTCAGCTGGGACAAAAAGGTGCTTGGAATTGGAATGCACAAGGAAGACCAGTGGATCGTCAGATGATTCGACACGCGTCACCCATGTGCATCTTTAGCATTTTAAATTCCATCCCGCACCCATGCTGTTTTGGGCAGTCCTGTGCTCAAAAGACATGGGCTTGCACATTCATAACTGGCTTGAGCTTGTCTCATTTTTTAGTCTATCAAACATTAGGCCAAACCATGGCTCTAAATATTATTTAGTTATTTATTTAAAACATACATAAATAATATAGCAATTAAAAGAAGAAAAAAACAAACAAAACAACAACAACATTTAAAAACCCCGGATGCACTCTCAGCTAAAAATTTTAAAATCCTAATTAATACAATAATTTAGCAATTAAAATAAGTTTTAAATAAAAAGGTCTTAGCCTGGAACCGAAAAACAAATAACGATGGCGCCAGGCGGACCTCTCTGGGGAGCGCATTCCATATATCCCCAGTAAAATCCTGCTATTTCCAGAAGATGTAGCTCCCTCATGACTTTTATGGTTTTAGCCTATATGCAGTCTTTTGTTCTGTTTGTCAAGAGTTATTATAGCCAGGTCAGAAGAAAGGAAGGCTGAGTGGAATCACTGCAATTCGCTTCACAGCCACAGTCTGTCCCAGGAGCCGTATTTTGCAGCTGAATGTCCCCTTTAGAAATGGTTCTTTGTCTGCAGCATGAGGAGTTGAGGCCAGGATCTCCTGTTTACAAAACAGGAACTTTGGGTATCTCAGCAAGTGTTTTGAGCAAGTGTTATAGCCACTCCCATAAAAAGGTTGTCATGGGCAAGAGGCTTGCTCCTTCACAAGATGGCTAGTCACATGCACCCATTCCCAGGAAACCAACTAAGAGAAATAACTTGCCCAAAAGTTACTTTGTCCCTAAGTACAAGGAATAGGTGTGGTCTGAGCTCCAAATGCCAGAGCTGGAGTAGTGGTTAAAGTGTTGAATTGGGGCCTTGGGGAATCTGGTTTCTAGTCCTCACTGAGCCATTTAGCTCCCTGGATGGCTTTGGGCGAGTTATTCACTCTCATGAAATAGTTGCTGTGATGAGAATAGAATGGTGTAGAGGAGACCTACCTGCAAGGTGGTATATTCATGCCAAAAATCAATAATCAATCATATATTTTCCCCCACAGAACACATCGGGAGGGACAGCAAGCCCTGCTGGCATCGAAACAGGTGTCCACAGACACCATGTCGGAGATCCCAGCAATAAGCATTACGAACACCCTTTCTCGTAAAATGAAAGTGAAATAGGGACACCCAGCAATGGACGACATGCTTAGACAACTAAAGACTCTGATGATACCTGCCTTGAGACTGGAATGAGAGCTTTTTGCCCCTGAACCTTTTCCCCATGGGAACTTTTGTCCTGGTACTCCAATTAGGGGTCTGACAGCCACCATTTAAATTCGCCAAACAGTTCTCGGTGTAGCACTTCCCTTAGGCAGTACGGGAAACTTAAATGATGACTCCTTGGCCAAAGACCTGCTGTGTTTGCCCCCCCCCCCCCCCCACTTGGCACAGCAGCAGCCCTATCAGAATGCACTTTGCTGAGAGGTTCATCAAAGACCGGCTCTGGAGAACTATTGAAATACCAGTACCCCTTCCCTTTGGTGGAGCTGCCTTACTGTTCTTCGCATTTTAGATTCAGAAATTGTCCTCTCTGGTGCAAGTGGGAACAGGACACCCAAAGGCCACCGGAAGAACCGGTCTGTTTGCATGCAAGCTCTTATTCATGTGAAGGAGGCAGAAAGTCAGCGTGGAATTAGGCTGGAGCAAACCAAAGTGCAGGTGAAGGTTTTAAAGAGAAAAGCAGGTGCACATCATAATGGACAAAGAAACACAGCAGGGAAAACTGTTTAGTTATGCATCATGGGCATTCTAATTGTCTATGTGTCCAATTCTGCATACGAGATGCAAGCATGAATACATTCAGATTAATTATTTCTGCATCACTATACAAAAGGTTAACCAGGCCAACAGAGATGGCTGTGTTCCTAGCCTCTTTAATGCTCAATATTTCAGCCATCAGCAAGGAATTTAAGGGTGATCTTATTGAAGCTTAGACAAGACTATCAGGTATTTATGAAACAGAAGCAGTATTTTTTTGGACCATAACCATAATTTAGATTGTTATCATCTTGAGATAATGACAATCTTGAAACATTACTTTGCCTTTGTTTATTCCCCATTCCTGAAAGCCACAGTCATTCAGCAATCTGCACATTGTATTTGTTAAAGAAAAACTGAAAATGATGCCCATCAAGCCAGACAAATTAAAATAAGATGATGTTTGCAGTTGTGCTTTTACCAAAAATAAAATAGTTTGATCAATCAAGTGTTTGTGTGGGACATTAATCAAGCTTGCAGAAAGGCTGACCACATGCCCCACTTTATAGAGGGCAGTCATGTATTAAAGAGCTGCTAGAAAGCTGCTATTTGCACCTCTGTCTAGTCTAAGTCTAGTTTAAAAACAAAGGGCCATAAGAAGGGAGCTTTTATTTATTTATTTATTAAAACATTTCTATGCTGCCCCATTTGCCGAAGCCTCGGAGCGGCTCACAACATAAAATTAAAATACAAGAAATAACAATATAAAATAAGTCGCCCTGGCCAGATAAAATAAGCAAATAATATTAACAATTAAAATGACGCTTAAATAAAAAGGTCTTCGCCTGGCGCAGAAAAATAATGACGGTGCCAGGCGGACCTCTCTGGGGAGCGCATTCCATAGTTACAGTTAGCCATCAATAGTAAGCACCTGGTTAGCATACCAGTCACTAAGGTGAGATAGTATTTCTATTTGAGTAACAGTTATTATTCCTAAAATTGAGCCCGTACATATAAATTAGCACATGAAAATCTGTGCCCCTTTCATTCTCATTTGCTCCACAAATGAAGAAAAGTTCATATTTTGGTTTTACTCTCCCATTTCTGAAAAAAAGTTATAGTTACCCTGGTATATGATTTTATCTTTAGTAATCCCAATATATTAAGTTCTCTATAACTTACCCATGTGTGAAAGAAGCCTCCTTCCTTCATTGATATTTTCACCTTCTTAAACAAAGAACATTAAGTAATTCTTGCAATGTGGATCTTAATTATCATTGCTCATAGCACATATCTACAATAATGCATCACATATAGTGGTGCAAATTTGCACCATTGTTGGCCCAAGCAATTAAGCAATTAGTGCAAGCCTAGGTATATTAACTCAAAACTAACCCCCACTGAGTTCCTAGTAAGTAGACAGAGGTCTGCTGCTTAAGCCATGCTTTTCTTCAGCTCCCAATTTCTGCAATTTTGCTTCCTATTTGAAATACTGCTCTGCAAGAGCAAATATATAATCACTTGGCTAGCAGAAAAAAATGAATTTTTAATGGTTTTCTTGCATCCAGAATTGAACAGATACTCATTGTTTTACCCTGGAAATGTAAAATGCTTAAGAGTAATTGTACAGATCTTATACATTTATTGAATAAATAGGAATGCTGTGCTAGTTTCAATGCTAACCACTGCAGTCATTTTCCCCCTAGGATACAAATAGTCCTAGCCCAGGGAAATGCCAATGCAGTGTTATCACATCAGAACCACCTGCTGCTTCTCCTTACCTATTAATGCTGTGGAGAGAGGCAAATATAGTCACTGTGTCCCATAGGCATGCAATCTGGGGATCAGAAGTTGCTCTAGCGAAAATTATTGCAAATCTCTATAGCCGCCTTTTATGGCAGGCAGAACTAGCTACCTTATAGTTGCTGTTATCCTTGTAATCATCATCATCATCTAGAAACTACTTAAAATTTTCTGAGCACTGAAAAGAGATTAAAAACCAAGACAGCCTCTGTTTGTAGGCTTTCAGTCTTGGTACCCTCCAGAACTATAGGGATTATAACACCCAGACTGGCCAAGGCCATGCTGGGTAAGAGTGACAGGAGCTGTACAGGTTGAATAAACCTGGTTGTCACTACACACAAACCATGTACATTGGTTTAACTACTGTCAGAATCCCGGAATCTCAATTTGAGAAGAGGGAATAAAACTCGGGCTCGTGGGAAAGACCAGCGTCCAGACCATCTGAGGCTTTATTGTATTTACCCCAAGGTCCCTGCGGTACGCTCACGATAATGCATGCTGCATTACCGGGCAGGCAGAGGTGAACTCTGCTGCAAAGTTTCAACACCATTTCAGGGTATTTTATAGGTACACAGGTACAGGGCAATTGATGACAGAATGCAGAGGTTACAATAAGATTCTGAGGTCATCACATACAGAACAGATAAAGGAATGTCAGTCAATCATACAGTAACAATGAGATTACAATATTTCTAATTGCCTGTATTGACACTTTAGTTGAGTAACTTGAACCCATCTCCAGGTCTGCTTGGACATGTAAATTCAAGCTACTGAGAAATTATGCATGAGCTCAAGACTCTTATCTAGACTCTAGACATTCTGAATTGGCCAGGGAACATGGAGCCTCTGGGCTAGGAAGATACTTCCTTGAATTCCAACAATGATTATTTAATCATTGTGAAGGTATACAATGTAAATTCGGACTAAATGGCCTGTCTACTGCAGCTTACAGCTAAAGGTGAGAGAAAGGAGCGGGGAATGCCATTTTAAACAGTGACAGCTTGGTTTTGAGAAGGAAGACAGGATTTGATCCCACAATGCAAAAAGCACACAGAAGTAATGCTTTTCAGACAGGATTTATCCAAATTTTCCCAACACTACACATTCTTAACCAGAACAAACCAAGATGAGAATCCATGGTTCGCTGTTGGGTTGTGAACTCTGGCTTGTTCATAGTTAACAACCATAGGGAAAGTGTGCACAGCTTGGCAACCTACCCTAGTAACAAACCTCAGCACATAAGTTGTTGTGCAAACAACACATAGTGTACCAGATGATCAGGCCCATTGTGCACCCCTCTTTCCCCTTATCTTTCTGCTGATACCCCAAGAGATGCTGTGAGAGAACCAAGTTATCTTCTGCTTCCTGCCTTGTTTCCAAGTGAGTTTTGGCTCACCAAGCCTTTTGTGCCTTTGCCCTTTTCTTGATCTGGAGATTGTGATCACTGGCTTGACAGCTGGCTTTCAGGAGTCCCATTCTGACAGCTTCTAACAGCCCTTATAAAGGGCCCAAGCGGCAACTTTTAAAAACAACACCATCAATGTAATTCTGTTCCAATACAACAAAAAAGCAAAGAATTGAAGACTGAAATGAATTTCATTACTGCGAAACAGAATTGCTAAATCCAAATAAGCTCATCTGAACAACATTTCAAAACATGAACAACTTTTTGAGAAATGGTATATCAGATACCAAAAGCTGTTAATGTGGCAACTTAACCTTAACAAATAGGTTATTATAAACTCACTTCATGGACCAAATCTGAGTCCTATTGAACCATACTTTGTGAAATGGTTCTATTTGACACAAGATGTCCATGTCTTAGTCCTAGTTATTAATGGTTCCGCTAGCAAGTAACTAAAAGTCACTTACATCTGAATCACAAGTGGCCTCCCATCCAATGTTTGGTAACAGCTAGACCTGCTTAGGTTCATCAGCAGAGCTGAATTACCTACTTTGAGCCCACTGATGGAATCATTCTTTCACAGCCTGCGGAGATACAATCCAAAAGAAAAAATAGAAAACAGTGGGTTTAAACTGATTTTATCCCTACTGCAATCAATCACTCTAAAAGGTTTAATCCAAATACTTCATCTCAACTAGAGAGCAGATTGGTCTGTTCATTTTAAGTAATGCTAGGGATTGTACAGTTAGATTCTTCTTTTGGATTGCATTTTTATTTATAGGTTGTACTTAGGTATTGACAAGAGACCCTGTTAGATATCCAGCACTTTCAAGTTCAAGTTGTTTTGCAAGCATAACAACCAATCCCTCCCGTTGCTCCAAGACAATCTGTCAAGACAATATAGTTTATTCCTTTCGCTTCTCAGACATGAGTGAGTATTGAGTGAATTAAATGACAACCTCAGAAGAATCACATTTTCCAGAAAGCACAAATTTCTTCAGTAAAAATTTCATTCCCTTTTAAATCAGGACTGTGCATGCAAGAGCTATATTCCCTGAGGAAGACTGAATGAAGTTTTTTATCAATTAAATGTACATTACTTACAAAATGTTTCCTACAATCTAAACTAAAGGAAGTTATGGGCATTTTGATCCATTCGCTGTTCTTTAACTTTCTCCCCATTACTATAACCATTGAGCTTTGACCAACAGGACTTCATGTAGTCAAGACTAATGAAGTCCCACTAATTACAATGAATCTGTAACTACAACTTTAAGTATGACTAAGACTGGGTACTGCTCCAGATCAAACCCATTGACTTCTATTCACTTCTTGCCCTGTTCATACATGGTGACTTCTCTCCTTTCACTCATATGCACACATACTCACAATGTTCCCCTTATCTCCACTGCTGCCAGTGGAGTGGGGGCAGGAACAACCCTAGGAATGGGTCCTAAATTTCCTGCTTTATGTATTTATTTCATCTTTATACCACCCAATAGCAGCTTATCCTTGCATGCTTCATTTTTTTAAAATACTAAATAGCTGATATGGAGGGGAAAGGCCAATCAGACTGGAAGTGTGGCATACTGTGTGTGTGTGTTTGGGGGCGGGGGTGTTCCCCTGCAGCCCCAAGTTGAGCTGGCTGTGACACTTGTGGGTTACAATAGGAAGAAAATTCCTACTGAAGTCAGTGGGAGTTTTCCTTTCCTTTCCCATTGAACATGAGACATGAATGAAGATTCCAGCAGGGACTGTGGCTGGGACAAACGTTTAACCTGCTCCTCTGCAAGACAAGAGAAAAGGCTTAATTGCCTTTTGCCCCAGTAAAACTTCTTATCTGCATCGTGGAAGCATAAACGATGCATTTTTCCCATTCTTCTCCCTTAATTAAATCCATTTGTATTGTTATTTACATAATACCTCATATGAAATAATCCCAAATACCACTCACAATTATCACATTTTTACACTGGACAGTTGAAGATTAAACAGATACAAAGTTCAAAGGTTCTGCAATCTTTGCAGTATTCTGCAGACTGAGCATGGGAGTGGGAAGGGGAAAAAGTTGGGACAGCAATAAATAAATTCATTCTCTTAAATCCTAAACAAAAATATAGTATAATCCAAAGATGTTTGTTCAGCTTTTCAGGAAAAAACAAAAACATTCCTTTAGAAAAAAACACAACAGAAAAAAACTGTTTTGCCCAGCAAATATTCCAGGCCTTCACATCTCTATATCCAGAATTTGTTTTCCTCTTCAGATTCTCTGTCTCTTCTACCATTTTTCAAAATGCTGTGCTGCTTATTATTCCTACTTTCAATGTACTGGGTATTTTTGTTTTTAATGTTTTAGATGTAAGGTGCTTTGGGCAGCTCACTGGAACTACAAAAGAGAGGTGCAGACTTTTAAAATACAGAATAAATATATCACAGGAACTAGACAAGGGTGGCTGAACTTCCCTTTGCCCTAGTGAAATTTCTCATATGCATCATGGAATCATATATAGCATATTTCTCCATTCTTTCAGTTTATGTATTCATAAAGGAACATAAAGGAACTGAAACATTTCAAAAGCAGAGACCAATCTGTATTAAATATGAATCAACTATAGCAGAGATAAGAGCCAAAACCTTTGGAAATGAATTCACAGGGATGCAGGGGAAAGAGAAAATGCTGCAATATTTTGAGTAGTATTAACTTTTGAAATTGCCTGAGGAGAGTTGAATAGCACCACTTACAATAGTCATAACGAGCAGAGAACATACATTATTACTCCAAAATATTTTTTTGTTCGCTGTAATCCTGCATTCTTAGAGGCTGAAATATATTACAGGAGGAAAGCTCAGCAACAATATTTCCATTATTGTATTTCAAGCAGTAATGGAAATAAGAGGAATCTGCTCATGAAGGAATTCTGGACTTCCAAAGGGAGGGGGTGACCTGTACTCGGATATGAGTTTTCCTTCTAATGTACAAAAACGGAAAGATTTTTTGGCATCTGTGTGCAGGAACTCTAATTAAGACAATTGTTTCTACCTTCTCTCAACTGCATAACCTCGGGACATTTTCCTCTCCTGCATACAAAAACCATCAACCGTAAAAACAATCGAACTTAAATAATAATCTTAATGAAACACCTGTGGGGTGGATGGTGAGATTGACAATGGAGATGAAGCCAAGATAGACAGAAATAACTACCTCACATCCAATCAGTGCTCTTCTTGTAAGGCAAAATACACAACAGCTGTTCCAAGTGCTTTAAAAAAACTCTTGATACATTGCCCATCTATTCCTCAGGGAAAGAATATAAGGTGGGAATAAACTCTGCATGGAATCTGCTATATATTATAGTGCTTTTAGTTCAGTTTTGAAATGAATGAGAAAATATGCCAGAGAGATACTGGTTACTGAACAGTTCTGGATTTCTGGAAGGCTTGAATTAATCTGATTTGAAAATATAGGTTATGAATATTTTTTCATAATATATTTGAGAGCAACCAGATCAAAGCACCAAGTGCTTTTGGCTGGAATATTCCCATGTGAAACTTCTATATATTGTACTTGTAAATAGCCACTTGGTCACCTATGGCAAATGATAATCTGTTCCACATAATTGAGCAGGGAAACGTTACAAAAATTTCATTCCATTTTCCTTTCAATGATTAGCATGGGTATAAAATATGTGAGCACATGAGTTTTGAGTTTAAAGGTAGATGCAGCTTTCTTCACTTACTAATACTTACTAACTAGAACCTAATCCCCAAATTTAGGCCAACAATTGCTCTGGAAAGGTCAGAAAATAAAGTGAGTCTGAACACACTCAGTTGTGATTTTGGAATTTCAGACCACTTTGACTTACAAATAAACTCACGGGCTTTGTCATAGTCTTTCTCTAAAGAAAGAAGGATTTCTTACCTAGGTTTATCTAACTGTAACATTACATAGTGGTTCTGTGAGGCAGGTTAGCCTGGGAGCCAGTGAAACTGATGGTGAACTCAGAATGTGAAATGAAACTCTCACAATCCAAACATTCTGCCATCTACACCCAAATACATACAAGACTGAAAGAACTACTCAGCTTTGATTCATCCTAACCAAATTCAACTTTGTCTAGTTCCCCCAGACTAGTGTCCCCGATGTTTTAGACCTCAACAGTCTTCAGCCCTGGGCACAATGGGAGGATGGGAACCGTAGTCCAAAATGGTCTGGAGAACACCAGCTTGATAATGTCCATCCATCCATCGTTTTACCTATAGGCCATCTTTTCTTTCAAGATTCAAAGGCAGCTTACACAATACTTCTACTCTCTATTTGATCCTGTCAAGGACCCTATGAGATAGTTTAAGCTGACCAGTGACCAGCCCAAGGTCACCAGGTGAGGTTCCTGGCCAACTGTGCATTTGAACCCAGGTCTCTGAGACTCAGTCCAACATTCTAACCATTGCACAAGGCTCAGTATGGCAAGCCATCCTACAAAAGTGGGGTCACAAACATAAGGCCAACTAGGTACAGAATGAGTGAGTTGCAAATCACCTCTGATGAAGATTCCTGGATCAAATGAGAGGTGATCTACACCAGCATCCTGTTTCCCACAGTGGTTTCTGAGAAGCCCACAAGCAGGACAAGAAGGCTACAATTTTGTCTTCCAAACAAATCAGGTTCTGGACAACCCATGGCAGGAAAATGTGGCGTACCACACTGCTGTCTGGTTCATCACCACTGAGGCAACATGTGATTACTGAAGTTTGCACTCCAAAATGTTGACCATCATTGCTCCACAGCACTGCACCACCTTCTTAACCACTGTGTTCAGCTTTTTAAATGTTAATGTTTAGCTAAATAGGGTTCTGTGTTTGGGGTTCATGCGAATACCTGATAGTCTAGTGCCGCAGCTGTAAAAACATCCAGGAGCCCTTCTAACTTTGCAATTTTTGATTTAAAGATTTCACTAAGTAGACCTATCAAGTATAGATAAATGTATTAGTAAATGCAGGCAGTTTCTATGATGCGCCCCAAAATCTAAAACAATGCAGGTAGCAATGCTGATCAATATCAAGAAACTAGTTCCAGACGTTTTCCTCTTCATCAAGATCAGGAAAGGTAATGCATTTTAAAAGGAGCAAGGCACAATAGCATACTGTTGCCAGGAGTTGCCTCAACTACTGTGGTATAGCAGCTGAACTCAGAGGAAACAGAGAAACCTGGAGCGGAAGGGTGGGTTGGCAGAAGATGACATTGTTCCTGCTAATCCAAAATCCCAGGCCAGGAACCTTCTGCTGATGTGTTGTAATGGGAGCTGGAATAATCCAGAAAGAAAGAGGGGAGGAGAGGGGAGGGGACTTGTCCTTTTGTCCTATGTGTATGTGGTAGACAATTTGTGGCCCTCCAGATGCTCTGGTTTACAATCCCATCATTCCTACCAAAGCATCCAGGGGGCCTCAAGTTGCCCAGCCCATTTTAGGCCAAAAGGAAGGGCCAGCTGACATCTGTATGTGCAGCAGGAAGTCTACCTGTGCTGGGCCTGGATCTCACAGTGGGGCAAAGAACCAATTTGTTCTCTGCAGTCACACCTGTGACATCTTGGGTTTCCCTGTGCATCTGCAGGGAGCAAGAAAGTTAATACTGCAGATCTTATCATATGTTTAGCCTGTATACATGTGCAAAGAAACCTTAGATCTCAGAAATGCCTGAAGTCTCATTTTAAGGAAACTGAACCCTGAAGAAAAGCTAGAACCCCTAAAACTAAAATGCCTAAATTTTAGATTGGACTATTGGTTTGCTGCTGGTTTATTGTTTTATTGTTATTGGCTATATTGTGTTTATTTTCCTCCTGTTTCCTATTCATATTATTATTATTATTATTATTATTATTATTATTATAACATTTCTATGCCGCCCCTTGCCGAAACCTCGGGGCGGCTTACAACATGATAAAATACATTGAAATACAATAGTACAATAGTACATATCGTTGTATTTATACTGCATTTTAAGTTAACTATGTTTTATGGTTTGTTTGTCATTGTTATTTATATTATCTTTTATATATATATATTGCACTGTGAGCTGCCCAGACAGACCACTGCTATGGCATGGTATATAAATGCAATAAATAAATAAATAAAATCTCTCAATTTGAAAGTGGGCTGCATACACCTAGCAATGCTATCACAATTCAATAAAGTAAAAATATGGATATCTCCTGAAGGTAAACAGTTATGGAGACTGGTGCTTAGCAAACAGCAGACAGCTCTAGAGAAACACTTATTAAATTTAACCTCTAGAACTGCCATTCTTGCTTTCCAGCCTATCCCTCCCTGAAGAGCCCACTACTCTTTCTGCTGAATCGTCTGATTGTTTCAGGAAAGGAGCATCCTCCATACCACCAGAATGTCAGAACCAGTTAATTTCACTTGAACCTTACATGCCACAATTGAAGCCACATTTACAGCAGTGCAAAATCGGCCTTTTTAGCTACAAAACACTTAATGCCTTCAAACCTGTATTACCAAGTTCACTGCATTCTGAATACGGCATTTGCTTTTTATGCACAACCAAGTGAGGGAGTGAGAAAAAGAAAAAAGCACCAGGCTGTAATAAACTAGCAGACATTCAGGTTTCCCAAGATATTTTCATGCCGGTTGAGGGAAAAGCAAAAGGTTAGAGCACTGAAAGCAAATTTCTGCTCTTTCCACAGCAAATGCAACATGCCTGCAGTATATCCAAAGGGCTACTAAACCAGTGAAGGCAAAACAAAGCTCAATTGCTTCTCTCTGTAAATGTGTCATGACTTCTCTCTTGCAGTAATTACTTTGGATAGCTCAAGGTGCATCCTTTTATACTTTTCAGAGTTGTTTACTACACTTAAGGTAGCTCATGGAAATTTGTTCTTTTTAATGTTTGGTGCTAAATCTGATGCACCAACTGAGAAAGGAGATCAGGGCACCAATTCAAATTCCAAACAATTGAGAGAGGGAGCCTGGGAGAGGAGAATCCCTGCTGTAATCTCTTCTCACTGATCATAGATAAAACTAGAGATTATTTTCCTAGTTATATTCCTGTTGACCTCCCAGATTCTAGGGGCAGCAATGGATGAGGTACCTCCGCATGCCAGAGCTTCCCCATGCCTGTTTTAAATGATGATGCTTGCCAACACACTGTTCTAATTTCAGTATACTTGTTATAATTTTGTATTAGAATGTAGTCCAAATGATTAGTAATTAGAATGATCAATTAGACTTTGAAATGTTGCTACACTGCCTTTCTAACCTAGATGTTGGTATTCAAAGCAGTTAACAAAATAAAGCAAAACAAATACCACCGCATTTTTAAATACCAGTTATCACTCCACCTCAAACCTTCTTCTTATTGGTGAAACTATGTAAACTTATCAAAAGCAGAAATTTAAAAAACGCAGAGACATTCCAGTAAAGCAAGTAGTTCTACAAACTAAACACTAAACCCCATCTCTGACCTCCCACCAATGAGCGCTTCAACACTCATTAAGGTACTCTGTGGTGCTCACATGACGTTCCAATCCCTCCATCGCCATGCAGCCCAGATTTGGGGAGCACAAAATATGTTGCAGAAAGCTGTTGCCTTTCTGAGTGGGAAGAAAGCCTGGGAGGACAGAGGCACGCCTGGATGCCATGCTGGTGCATATGTACAAGAGAGCCAAGAAGGTCAGGAGGAAAATCAATCTCAGGTGAAACAGCAAGGCAGGCAGCAAATCATTTTGCACCTTGCTCAGCTTGCCTCTAGCCACTACTGTCACTGCTGCACCACCTCCTATCTCACCACCTCCTGCCTGGCTTCTCTTAACTAGGAGCACACAGAATTTTCTTTGTGTAGGTTTATTATGCTTACCCAGCAGTCATCACTCAACAGCCTTAGACACTGAAGCAGTAATCAAATGTGGATGTTCAAAAGCATGGATTACCTGTTGTGGAAAAGTCATTTCTTTCTAGGAGAGGCTACAACCAACAAGCTAAGTTAAATGAGGAAAAGGTACTTCATGCTTCATATGCCACTAGTGTATCCTTAAGTAAAGCTGGATCTAGGAAAACCTTCAAGCTGCAAATATATTCTTTAAGTAGTAGTTAAAGATGCACCCCTGGCCAGGTAACCACAGTACTTCCATCCAAGAATTCTGCCATCTTATTTAGTTCCAGGTTCAGTTGATAACCCTTGTTGATCCTAGTATGACTCCACAATCTGTTCTGGGCATCATGGGTACTTGCACAGTTGTTCTACTTCCCAAGTCCTGTTGCTTATCCATAGCTTGGATAAATGGCTGGCTACATGGAGAAACATCAGGTCAGAAAAAAGGGTCACTCTCAGCTGAAGTGCCTAATCATGTTTTAAAGCCATGTCAGATCACATGGATTTATTTTACACATGTTTGCACCCTGCTCATTTGTTGTTGCTTCTTTAAGATAGGAAAGATAAGAGACCCAGCGACCACATTCTTTGCTTTCCTACTTGATGAACAACAGCTTATAAATCAATGTGTGTTCCTGAGCCTATGTCTCCAGACTCCTTGAACGTGTTATTCCCACTGTCTCCATTTTCTTACTTCCAACTCTTCTCTTTCTTCTTAACCCACTGCAAATTTGGAATCTGTGTAGGACTAAAATAGAACAAATGTCAGGAGTTAGGCTCTGTGGGTCATGTACGCAGAGGGCACTGGGAAATTAAGTTCTGTTGACCTGCAGAATAGGCCATGAACAAATTAAGATATGAAGCCATTAGTAGTGTTTTCTAATGTTTTGGAATGAAGAAGCCTGAAGGCAAGAAATGTTCTTAGCAACTTTCATCCAGTCTTGAATTGGATGACCTGATTATTCTATTGTTTAAATAATAGGCATGCGTTCTAGCTAAAATTCAGCAATGACTGGCAATTCCTCTCCAGGGTCTCACCTAGACCTTCCATTTGCTCCACAAATGAATGCATCACTTGCTTTGGAACTTGTTTGTTCCAATCACCAAAGACAGCTAAAACTAGAAATGGACAGAGCTCTGTATCAGTTTGTAAATTTTCATTCATACAGTCATTCAGATGTTTTTGAAAACCACATGAAAATCTATATTGTGTATTTTGTAAAAATGCAATAAAATAATGTTTACATATTTTAAGATGCATTTAATCCAAAATATGCATTTTTGTTCATATTTCAACCTAAAATACTCTTTTTTCTGTGTATTCCTGCATTTTTGGAGTCAAGAACTGAATCAAAAATCTCAAAGAAGTGCAAAAGCCAAAGAAGTACAAGTGCAAATCTAGTCAGTCACTTTAAAATGATGACTGAACATCCTAAGCATCACCAGGAACACGGACATTACTCACCATATGATTTTAAAGTAACTTCAAATTCATGTCAGGATACAAAGATTAATACTGCCCTTCAATACTGTTCTCCAACTATACACAGAGACTGTGTAACAGCCATACCTTTATGTAGGATCCATAAGTCAGGCTAGCAGGCATTAAATGCAAACATTAAAGCCATGAATCACTCAATAACATGACATATAAATTAAGGACAATGTATAAGTGTTATCTGGTAGCCCTTTCCACTGTTCAATTTAATCTACTTCATTATCTCCAATCCTCTTTCCCCACCACCTCCGCTCCCTTAGCTTTCTGCGGTCATGCCTTTCAGGAGATGTTCGATTGCGGCTATATATTCTAAATTGTAGCTGACTGGAAATTAAACCAAAAGTGTTGCATGTTCACAGGGAGTTCTTTATTACAAAAGGAAAATGGAAACTGATCTCTTTGTAGATACATTTTTGCAAAACATGAGGGCTAGGTCACTGGGATCATCAATTGTTTCTTCTGTAAGTGCAGGGTGTTCTGTTCAAACACCCTGCATTCCAGCTTCTAAACATGCCCAGGATGGCCCAGGTTAAGGGTCTACAAATCCTGGCTAGGACTGCACCCTCAGCATTAGGCAACGAGCTCTGTTCTACTATAATGTTTTTGTCCGCTGGAAAATGAAAAGCAACTGTCCTTCACGCCCTCGTTACACTGGTGACTGGCAGCCACATAAGATTTTGCCAGCTATGACTTTGCTTCTTTATTTGATGTTGCTAAATATTTGTCCTTACCATCTGATAGCAGTTCTGGTGCAGAGGACATTATGCCCAATCTCCTAATCACAATTATATCAGAAGCACCAAACCTTAAACTAAATGAAAACCAGTGGGAAGGGAAGAGAGCATCAGCTGCTGGGCAGTACAGAAATTAAATAAACAAATAAATTGCAATAAATAAATAAGGAAGGTGGCACCCATTGGGAATCAAAACGCAGGGGCAGAAACATCAAGGGGCTGATAGATCAGAAGCATCCCAAGGAGTCATATATTCCTTCTTGTTCCTCTCTTGTACAATTATCTTCCAGCCTTCTTTTTCTAAAGTAGCAATGGTTCATAGTGGGCACATTTGATTTTCACACTAAACCAAGTTGTGAATAAGGATGGTGGATTGTTTGTTTATTGACTAACTCATTAAATGCCTGGCATACCATTTGCCAGGGAAAGTTCTGGTTTGATTTGACCTAGGATCCAGTTATTCATCTTTCTGTCATTCCAGGGTATGCCCAAAGCTTTTCTCCAGCACTATGTTTCAAACACATCAATTTTCTTTCTGACAGCTTTCTTCAGCTTTCACACCCATACACAGAGATCAGGAATACAAGAGTGTGGATGCTCTTGGCCTTACTCTCCAGTGAAACATCCTTACACTTGACGATCTCTTCTATTTCCTTCATTGCTGCCCTTCAAAGTCTCAGTCTTCTAATCTCTTGGCTGCAGACTGCTTGAACTGATGGCTTAGCCAAGGTATGCAAAATTTATCACAACTCTGATTTCTTCATTTTTACAATAATACTTATGACAAATTCTGTAATTTTGGGGTGCTTAAAAAAATTAAGCCAAGGAACAAGTGATAGGCCTTCTGAAAAGAAAGTAGGTGGCAGAGTTTTGCTGCTATTGCTGGGTGGTTCTATACCCATTCTTGACAACCCATGATGCACACGTTTCACTGAGTTCGAATGACAAAACATCATGGGCACAAACAGCTCTAAAACAAGCTATGGATTCTCAGTGTGGATTCCTTGTAAAAAAATAAGCCATCCTGTAAAAGCCAGGCTAGGTTAAGGCTACATGCAACTCACCATAGCTGGCTACCCACGGTGGGTTACTGCATCATACAACCCAAGAAATCATGTCTGCCCTAGCATTTTCACTAAGAACAGTCTGAAGTCATGCTTCTAACCATAGTTGCAAATGGTGATTTGGAGCTAAATACAGTTAGCAGGACACACGTAACACTAGCTCTGGCTAACTCCAAAAATAAAAAAATAAAATAAGAATGTGGACGGAAGGAATATGGGGAGTTGTGTACAAGCATATGGGGTGCTTCTAAATTGGTCCAATGTAGCCACGTACAAAGCATGTTGCCAAAGTACCAAAGAGGCCTCCTTTCTTTGTGGCCAATTCTAAGCTAAGGGATGTTCACTGAGATTTGTTATCTAGGCATCTTCAAGACTATAGAGGACAATTCTTCATGGCCGATGTTGATGCACACACACACACCCCAAGTTTCTCAGCAGCCCAACAGTTCTGGACATGCCATTATTATTTTGTTGGTGGTGGTGATAGTGGTGGTTTTGGTGGCCACAGATAGGCAAAGACGAACATGGTTAAATGTGTAATTGATTCCTTATTCCTGATACCAGCCTAAAACTCCAGGAATGAATCAGTCTATAAAGTAGATATTTTCCATGGTTCCTAGTACATTCACAGCAGCATCCAGAAGCAAAGGTTCCGCTGTAGGTTTACAGTAAAGCCTTCCCCTATATATGTATACCCATGTATAAGGGAGATGAATAGGTCACGTACTCTATATAATTAAACTCCAGACTGAGAGAGTTTTACTCTTAACAAAATGAATCAGCACAAAACAAGAATAATTGTTTGACCTTTCTAAAGAAGCCTGCAAAATGGCCATTGCCTTTCTACAAAAGAAGGCCAACAACAGAGGAAATCCTTTAATGAAACAATTTCTTCCTGCAAAGGAGGCCTTGTTAAATGGGTTGATTTAAATTTTTTCTGTTGCTGGGCCGTATACAAAATCCATCATTGTTGCATAGGATTCTCTTTCCTGCTTCTGCCCACAACTCTTGTCCGTAGAAGTTGAAAAGAAGAAGGAGGCAATGCATACTTTTGGGAACAGTGATATATTTGTTCAATTATCTGAAGACCTACAGCCTCTTCATCAAATTAGCAGATCTCTATTTATAGCTGATTATACTGTAGGGGTGATCTAATGAGAAACCCATGGAGTGATAAAGCACTGCCAGGCTCTTTACTCTCTTCTTCCTCCCCCTCTGAGAATTTTCTGCACATGAAACAGATGAGCAGCTGGTACAAGAAGCACATGTATTAAGCAGAAGTGTTCAGGCTGTAAAAGAGGGAATTTGAAAAAAAGTACTGCAACCTATTCAGCATTGCAAGTGACATTCAACTACACTTCCTCCTCTCAAGATTGTGTTGCACATTCGCATTGCTTAAGTGTTAAAGCAATACGGTAAATCTAATTAAATACACAGAGATTACTCTAGCAGTAAGGAAATAAATCAGGTTTTGATAAGCAGTCATGGGTTCTTTAGTCATGCAAAGAGCATTGCTATAGTTGTATGCTGGTAATAGGAAAAAGTAGATGGAAATTAGAACACTAGGATATATATTTTGAACATGTTGTTTGTTTTTGTATGACTGAAGGAATCAGCCTCCTTCATTATGGTTTTGAAATCAAGTGAAGCCTTCTAATGGCCACATTCTGCTTCTCTGTAACATCAAGACCTCCCACACAATTCTGTAGGTTTAAACAGCACATATTTCCTTACAAAGGCAGTTTGCAAGACAGCCACATTAACTGTTTTCAAGAACGGTTACTTCAGAATAAATGCTATAAAGACTCATTTAACATCTCTCCTGTTTCCTATGCAAAACAGGAGTTACTGAGCTAATACGCAGAAGTACATAACGCCTACTTCTGAAGCATTTGCCTAGAAAATCATTATTCATCTCGTTTTTTGTTTGTCCCATCTTCCTGCCAAGTAAATGGAAGTCAACGCAGTTAACAATCATAAGAAATACAACCCCCATTTGCTTAAAACAATAAAAAAATTTAAACACAAGCAAAACAACAACAAAATAAAACATTTCTCAGGCCAGTGGGTGAGCTTATCTTGCCAAAGTCCTACTTGAATAAAAATGACTTTGCCTATGACAAAATGACAGAAATGAGAGCCAGCCTAGCTTTTTTTTTTTTTTGATAGGCAAGAGTATTATGGGTTCCCATCACTTTCCAGAATGTCTCCCATAACAAGGACAGCAGCTTCCTCTGTAAAACACACGCTGCTTTTGGTGTATGCCTAGTTTGCAGTCCTCCACACACACATCTTCACTTAAAGCTTTTGTGGCCACCAACTAAGCCTTGGAAGAAACATTTCAAGGTTTTAGAATGAGAGAAAAGCTGCACAAGAGATAGAAAATTACCAAGTGGTCAGTGGTAGATGGGAGTGGAGAGGGCTTAGGGATGGGGTGTTTTTGGGAAGTTCTAGAGGACCAACACCCTGGGCTGGAAGCTCCCTACCCCTGTTGCTATGAACCAAAGCTGGGATCTTTGTTATGCAAGCTTTGTACCCTGCTAATGCGCCCCGTTCTGCACAACACTCTGGAATGGCACACCTATTATCTTCTGAAAGTGTACAAAAGGACACTAAAGGCTCGATCCTATGTGTACTTCGAAAGAAAAAGGTCCTTTTTTCAGTCATTCATAGCATTCTTGGGACTCTATGCTTCTGCGTTTCGATTGGTTTGAATGCAGAAACTGAAGCCAAACCAAAGAAAACAAAACACACTACTATGAACAGCACATCGGCACTGGTTTGCTTAGTGGGTTGGGTCTGAGATGATCAGATTTTCAGATGATGTTTCACACTATTCCAAGTCTCTCTGAACTGAAGAACAAGAAGTGCGTATCAGACAATGACCTTTGAGTTTATTGCAAACATCTGGATGAGCTGCAAAGAGGTGTGTCTGATAGGTTTCAGGACCTTTTTTTTTTTTTTTTTGCTTAAAATACCAGACTGGGTGATCAATCCATTCCTAGATATCAGAGGAAACAGTAACTGATTTCACTCCAAAATGACACTGAAAATCATATTTAGATTCTTGGACATTTTTTTCCTACCCACTACCCTGAACTGTGGAACACAGTCAAGACGTACTTTATTGCCTTCCCAACATCATATTTAGTAGAGAGAGGCTTCAACACAGTTGCCCAGCTTCATTCCAAACAAAGAAACAGACTGAAATTACTGAATGTGGGGATCTAAGACTTCTTCTTAGTGCCTTCCAGCCTGATGTTGAAAAATTAGTATCTCTGCACAAACACCTCTATCTCATTTAACTATGTAAACAGTCTATTTACAGATGAGACGTAAATGCATTTTTAAATAGAAAAAACACTAAATAAATTGTTTTACAAAGTTAAGTTCTATTTGTGAAATAGAAACACTTTTTAACTTTATAGTACCAGACTGGTTGTTTTAAATTTGCAGTAGAGCAATAGACCTAATACAGTGAAAGAGGTGTAGGGTTGTTGCCCATAGGAAAGGGGATGGAAGTTGGGGGGCAATTGCTATGGGTGAGTTAGCATGTCATACAAACCCTGTCATTGAACTGCTTGAAACACAGTGAGCATACAGATAGAAACCTCTGGCTCAACTGGAGTTGAATCATAGTCAATACATTAAATACAGAATTAGAAAAACAATTCTTTTGTGGCAAACATAGTATAATTCATTTATATGCAGATCATGGTATACTTTTTTTCTGCAAAGACTTCTGGAATTAGAATGTAGTCCAAAGGAATTATTTCTGAAGGAACAGTTGTGAATTGTATTGTAGTTTTGCTAATAGTGTTTGCAGTTAAAGCTGTTCTAGCAGTCCAAATTTTCTTTTTTGGAAACAAAGTTTGCCATAATATACATTCTATTTAAGATTCCATTAAGAAATAGAGAATGCAAAAGGGCAGGATTACTTTTTAAGCAATCATAGCTAACAAAGAAACCAGTAATCAGTTATGAAAAAGGAAAGCCTGGTATTAACATCAAACAGTTTTGTGACTTGAGGGAATGCATATTTTAGCACCTAATTGATTTTTCAAGAAAAACAGGACCATCATGGGCGGAAAAGTATTTCTGAAATTAGAGTGTCATTATCTCCCAAGTTATATAGTCTATATAATTTTATGTATATATTGAGAAAGTAGCTGACCTAGTTACAATGGTAACTAAAAATGTTTTATCTGCAAGAGTCTCATGATACCACCATGTTTCATGTCTGTGAAAGTTACTGCCCTTATTTGGAGAGCATGTTAAGTTAGAATTCAGCCAATATTATAGTGGGATGGGAGGAGCATCCCTAGGAATTTCAGGGAAGTAGATCAGAAGAAACTTCTCAAAGAACTGTTTGACAGTGGAACAATCTGCCCACAAAGTGGAGAGATAGGTTCTACTTCAAGGGTCATATTTAAACACAGGTTGAATGACCATCTCTTGGGGATGCTGTAAGAACATCTTGTAGTGTAGATCATGTATTGAGTATAGATGACCTTCAGGCCTCCAACTGTATGATTCTATGAATTCATCTATCTTCTTTTCTCTGGGAGGGAACTATCACTAGGTCTATTTCAACTACCTTTAACAATAGTGGAAACAGTTGCCTAGAGAGCTGGTGGGCTCTCCCACACTAGAGACATTCAAAAAGAAGCTGGAGCCATCCGAGTGGGATGGTGTAAATTGGTGTCCTGCAACAGCAGGGGATTGAAACTGGTGGCCTTCTCGACCCCTTCCAACTCTACTATTCTGTGATTCTTTCTCACACAGTTGACCCAAGCTTTATGAGCATTTGATTATAAACAGAAACAAAAATTGCCAGAATATTTTTTGCTGGGTGTAGATGCACATATAATATAGTCCTGTATAATAATGTATTTTTGTGTTAAAGTGCTTTTGAAGACAACTCAAGGCAAAAAAAAAAAAAAACTATTGTTCCCACAGGCTGTGTGATCCAAGAAGTATGTTAATTATGTCATCTGTTCATATATTAACAGCACAGGGCTATACAAGCCTGCTCAAAAGTAAATTGCACCCAGTTCAGTAGGATTTTCTCCCAGGCAATGTGTATCAGATAGCAGCCCTTTTCAAGTCTTAACTTCTGAAGATTAAGTCCTAGAACTGATTAAACAGCCTTCAATAACATTTTAAAATGGAAATAAAATGGTTTACAACTCAAATTTTTTAAAAAAATTACCAATAGAAAAAATACCAAATAATCCAGGTCCTACAAGGTTGATAATACATTAAAAACATAAAATACAGACAAAATTTTCAACAAAATCAGCACATAATAAAATCAAGATAAAACTAGCAGCAAGGAGTAAAAACATTCACTCCAGGATATAAAACCAAAGTCAAAACAGCAGTAAAAATGCATTGATCTAATCTGGCATCCAAAACCAGTTTCAAAGACAATCCCATGTTTCATGTGTTGTGATGATCCAAACTGGAAGTTATTAAGAGCATGAATATCTTTCATAAATCTACAGACGTGCAAGGCTGTCTCAAGGTTACTACTTTGCCTCAGTTCCTGCAACAGTAGATACATGCTGACATCACCCATGTATTTAATGTGAGATGAAATGGCCTATGCCAAAATGGTCCATTCAGTCCAAGATTCTGCTTCCCCTAGTGCTCAGCCAGATGCCTCTGCAAAGCCACAAGCAAGATTTTGATTAGCACTCAGGGAAATGTGCTGCACTAAAGCACATTAGAACCATTAAAAAACTCATGTTTCCATGTTCAAATCACATCACCTTCCAGGCAAATGCACAAGAATGGGCTCATCCAGTTCATCCATCCTGGATTTTAGCTCGCTGCCATGCAGTGTTACTTGTCTCCAATCCCATAATCTGGAATATAATCCCATTTTTCTGCTTTACAGGTCCATCCATTCTTCTGCTCCAGCAGTCCGACACCTTGTTGTACAGGGTAAGCATTCTTACTCATTCATTTCTGTGGTACCTTGATGTTTGTGATTACTTTGTAGTTTATTCCTAGTGAACATGCAAGCTGCCTGAACAAAAAGTGCTTGAATACCAGCACCGAGTCTGGGCACTGCTAGGTACTGAAACGATCCACGTCTTCAGGCCATATGGCCAAAGAAAAATGCATGAATTTGCATATACCCATTTATATACACTCTAACATTTCTCTCCACGAGTGTGTCTTTAAAGGGCCCTGTCACCTAAAACCACCCCTATAGACAGGGAGAGGAGAACATTTCAAGGAGAAGGACTCAACCAGTGGGGCATAAAGCACAAAATGGTGTGTGTGGGGGGGGGGGCACAGAGCTCCTCAGGGTCCCTTACCTGTATTTCAGGAAGTACCCATGGACAGCAGGGTGGTGGAGCAAATCACTGTCCCGAGATTTGGAGCTCTGGCCCTAGTTGGCCATCCCAACACTGTCTCTGCACATAGTTAACATATGGAAATCATTAGCACAAGATATGATGATGCCCACCAGGTTGTTGCTTTTGTGTGCTATCAAGTTGTCTCTAAGTTATGGTGACTCTATGAATGAACGCCTTCTAAAATGTTCTGTCCTTGATGGCCCTACTCATCTCTTGTAAACTCAAGTCTGTAACTTCCTTTATGGGATTGACACATCTCATAGATGGATGCCCATCAACTTGGGCGGCTCCAAGAAGGGATTAGATTAATTCATGGAGGATAAAGCTTGAAGGTATAAAGCTTTTCCTTGGGATTAGTCAGGATTTGTTCCCTCTTTTTTTAATCACATGACATTTTACAAGTGCAGTTTCTACAAGTAGCTTCCATCTCTATTGACAATGCAGAAAATCTAACTTAAAAAGGGTGGTGGTGAAAATTCCTTTATAGAAGGTAGACAAGTAAACAGCAACTAAAGCAAGCAAGAAGGAGAGTGGTCAGCTGATGATGTGGTTAGTGGTGTTCACCATTTCTATTTGCAATGCGCCTTGCTGTGCCTTTGCACTATTATTTCTTATAGAGATTCTGCCAACCTGGAACTGCTGATTCTGGAAGTACCAATTCTGCCAACCTGGAGCATGCTGTGTTCATGCTTGCAACTTTGTATGCAACTCTAATACTTTGGGGTTTGTTTGTTTTTAGTACAAACCTGAGTATCATTGATCAGAGATCAGTAAAAAAGAAATACAATTAGAATGAAAGGGTTGAAAGTCCAAAGATCAGTTTGAACTGCCAGAACTGCATGCTTTTCAGAGTCTTTCCATGTGGCGAACCCCCAGACTTTCCTCATTACAGCAGTACAATTTGGGGGTGAATGAAGGCGAGACATTTTGTTGCTATCGATCAGGAATCAAACATTCTTGTTAATCTATTAATAACCACCTAGAATTTTACTAGAAGATCAATCCAAACCTGCTTCCTGCCCACTCCTGATTAATTGCTATCACTTGTGATAACTGAAACAAAACATCTTTGAAAGGATTAAATTAGAGGACTGGTACACAAATTAAGTAAGAGGACTCTTCCAGCTTGTAAAACCAGCTTTTACCACTTGGCTCAAGAACTCATGTTGAATATAAACAAAATATATCTGCAGCTTACCCAAGATGTCTTAGGAAATAACCTGAGCCTGTAAACATTTATTCAGAACTACATCGTACTGAGTTGTATGAGAGTAAATCTCGCTGAATGCAGTGGGACTCATGAAAAAGCAGTCCTGTCAGGCAAACAGCCCTCTAGCTGTCTTCCTCTGCCCTGTCAGATGAGCTCCAAGAAGAGCACTTCCCCAGCACATGAGGATGGGCAAGAGCAACAACAAAAGCAAAGTGCCTTGGCCAGCCTGAGGCTCTGAAGAACAGGAAATTTCGATAACTTGAATTTCCACTCTCTTTGGCCCAGATTTTGCAGAGCAGCTATTCGGAAGAATGAAGGGAGACAAGTGAAGCAATGCAGCCATAACAAGGAGAAGGAAAGACAGCAAGGGAGAATCAGTCCAACGACAATGCAAAGAGGAAGACAATGGCCTCAGGGGGCTGGAGCAGCGGGATGGCTGTTGAAAAGGAACGAAGCACTGTTGGAGGGGAAGCTTCCATCTGGCCCAGTCAGCATGGCTATGGAGGAATGCCGCAAAAATCTGGCGGCCTCCAGGTTACCTAGCTTTGCAATAATCTATTGTAAGCCACCCTGAGGACCATTCAATCAAAAGAATAAAACTAGCAAACAAATGCAGCTTACAAAATTCAAATCCATTCTGTCAACCATCTTCTCTAAAATCACAATATGTTCCATCCTTTCAGCATCCTCTGAATGGGTCACATCTTAGTCCATACAGCGATGGCAGCCCAAACTATGTGAACTGCATGGGAATGATCTGGCTGTCCAATGCATGTAGGTGTTGTTGTCCTCCATGCTGAAGTAAATGGTTATTTCTAGTGAGCAGGGACGTCCTGCAAACATTCTTGCTGCTAAACCTCAGTCATTTCTTTTTAAAGGTATCCTGTGATGAAGTCTCTTATTAAAGTACAACAAATAACTTGAGAAGAAGATAGGTTTTTCCTCCAGGCTATCAGGTGATTCAATAATCAACCTGTTAACAGCACTATGAGATGGCTGTAAAGTGTCAGGAAATATTAAGAGCTGAAGACAAATTACAGCAAGAGACTAGACCAATGAAGGTTGTCTAATCAACTGGAAATATGTCAGACCTTTGCCAAGGGCTATTACCCTATTTAAGAAAAGGAATTGTACCAACTGGCACTTCCCACACTCATTCATTCCGTGCAATATAATCAAAAGGTACCCTGAGGCTTCTTTTTTTTTTTTAATCAGGGTGAGAAGACTTCACTGTACAGAAATAATATATACACAAGTGGAATCTGTAACAAAATGGAGTACTCTCATTCATGGTTTCAACCAACTGGCTGTGCCTTCTTCCATAGTACTACATTATATTCCCTCTTTTGGAAGCAAAAATGAAAAAAAAGCTGTCATACTTTGGACACATTATGACAAGTCAAGATTCTCTGGAGAATATAATCATGCTAGGAGAGTCAAAGTCACAAGAGAAGGAAGATCAACTATGAGATGGCTCTATCCCATAAAGGAGCCCACAGCCTTGAGTTCACAAGAGGTGAGCAGGGCCTGGAGAACAAGACGTTCAAGGAAGACGTCCATTCATTGGGTCACCACAAGTTCCCCTGACAATCTGGTCCTCCATCCCTCCCTGCAAGCAGCTACTCAGCAGTCTGTACACACTGAGCATGCTGGGATCCTGGACAGCTGCTACCAATCACAGCAATTTATGGGTTGCACAGCTGGAGTTAAATGACCTATACTTCTTTCTGCCTTCCCAAGACTGTGACAACTCCACAGTTCCATAGCAGAAAGCCACACTCTACCTTCTCCAAGCATTGTTGTTCTCTAAGCACTGTGGCTCAGGGGATTGTGTATGCATTATTGTCCAGAAAACAACAGCACTCTCTCACAGGCTTGACTTGCGGCACACTCACAAAAAATATTGACTGGCCATCGCTGCAGTAAACCGTACTGGTCTAGACAGATGAATGATTGAACTCTGTTCAGAGCAGCTCATTATATTTTCTATTTATCAGAGTCTCTGAAAACTATTTATCTGTATAAATAAATGCTACAGCCATAGTCAAAAGAGCAAATCAGAACAAATGCATGTCCTAACTAAACCATTTACCAAGGGTCTAATACATATGGAAATTAAAACAAATCCTTCCTTAGAATTAAACACAGCATTTCAAACAGACAAAGATTTGTATGTCCGTCTGTCCCCACTCCTGCCCCAAACTCAAGTTCTAGGATGGTTAAGTGCCTTTAAAGATTAGAAACATGCAGGCAGATATCATTAATATTAATAGCTAACAAATGTTCAAATCCCAGGCCCATGACCAGAAGTACAGTGGTGCTACCCAAAAGAAGCATGAGAAAGTGCACTAGAAGTTAGTGCAGAACAGTATTTCCTAAACATAAATAGCCCAATATTTTTCCAGTGGTCAACAATTCAATAAAATTACATAATGCAAAGCACTTATCAATCATCCAAGCTCCTCTGAACTTGCTGGAGCTGGTTTCCTTGGAATGCTGCCTGCATATATTTCCATTATCTCCATAAGTAAAAGGATAAGCTACCCTTCTTTTTTCTTTCATTCTCTCTCCCTCTTCCTCTTTCTTTCAACAGAACCTGTAAATTCAGGAGGGGTGATCTAGAACATCACTGGCATGGCTATAGCCCCACACACCCACTAAACAACTGGTGTTTCATGTGCCTTAGAGTCACACAAGCCAAAGAAATATACTTGGCACCCTCTAAAAGTAAATGCATTTCTTGCATTCACTGCCAGATTTACTGGATTGTGGAGTTGTTTTTTTTCCCTAGTTAGTCACTGCTGAAAATTAATTAATCCTTGAAAATACCAGGATTTGCATGGTGTATATCATTTTTCACTGGGGAAAAGCAGCAGGCGGGGAGGTATTGCCATGGGTTGGCCACTGTGGGAAACAGGATGCTGGTCTAGAAAGGCTTTTGTTGTTGTTTGATCCAGCTGGGGTCTTCTCATCTCCATGCATATGGTCATTAAAACAACAGCTTCGGGAAAGACCTGAGGCTGCTTTCTTCTGCCTCCTCATGCAGCATCACCATCAGGAATGAGAGGTGCCCATTCCTTCCTGCCAGCCTCCCTGAGGTAACATATTTGAATACATTTAATGTAAAAGAATGTGTATAATAGTGTGATAAAATGGAGTCATGTGCATTTTAAGGTATTGTGAAAGCACATTTCCAGAAAAGATGCAAGGAGTATTATGTTCCAAACCAGTAGGAAAATACATGTGTCACTTACAAGTTGAAAAGGCAGTGAGGTGGAAAAATGACAAGTTTTTACACAATATCCAATTTGTACTACACAAAACTGGTTTCTACTGAACAGAGCACAGTTAGAAGCTTGCTGCTAAGATATGTGAAGTAGCACTGGAATTTTCAGTAACATTTCCCACTCTACCCTTTTAAAGCCAGAACCAAACCTAATTCATACTAATCTAATTTAGCAGTTATGTTGTTGTTTCTAATAGAAGAATTCTGGCAGTAAGATATTTAAAAAGACTTTCTTCCTTTCATTCGACTCATTATGACCTCCAAGATCGGTCTCTCAAACCCCTTACCCCTCATGCAATGACTCAAGCCTAATTTAGCTCTACAGTTCAAGAAGTGAAAGGGGATACAAACATACTTTTGATCCTGGTTTAGTGGCAACTGTGATTTGCAGCAACCATTGATTTCCAATTTGGATGGAACTGTTACAGCAAACCAAGAAACAAAGTAGTGCCCTTGAGAACACAATGGGAAGACAACTTATGAACATCATATATTTCTTTCAGATTATATGAAAACTACCAGCTTACGGTATTTAGGTTTGTCAAGGAGATGCACCGTTATGAACTTACCTCTTCCTCTTTCTTTCTGGTTATCAAACTCAATAATACTTTGAAGTGCTGTTCTTTTACAGAGCAGCAGGGCTTCTAAACAGCCTTCTACCAAAGTTGATGGGGAAACTGTTGCCCATTTATAGAGCTGAAGCCAAGCTGAAAACTTCCCCTCTGTCCCTTCCTTTCAGTAAAATTCTGACCCTCAGGGTGGCTTTTGCCACTTGAGGACAAAATGACGAGAATGGCAAAGCCCCTCCAATTGAACAGCTTGTTTCTCCCTATGCCTACTGACTGGGTCATGGCTGGATCTCACATCTGCTCCCCCTCCCCTCCTGAAAACCTTCCCTTCCTTTCCAGAGCAGGCCGATACTCACACTCTCCTTGAGAACCTTCACTAGGTAACCTTGGCACTTCAGTCCTCTCCTCCACCTCACACCTTCACTTTCTCCTCCTCAGTGATGAATCATTCAGCAATGAGCAGAGATGAGCCCACTCTCTACATTTACCTTTCATGGGTTTGGAGAAATCCTGACCACAGGTTTAAGGGTTATCAAGGCTTTTCAGCCCCATGAAAACCTGGCAATGGTACAGTCATGCTGGACATCTTCAGATTCACGCTAAAGCAAGAATGCTTCCAGTACTCCAGTGCTCCTGTCAGCATTTTGACAGTGGAGAATGACTAGCAAGAAACTGTCAACTGAGATAAGAATGAGATATTTTGAAGGTTGAAGAAATCACTCTCATTGATTGACAGATCACTGATGAAGGGTGGGGAGCGGGGGAGGAAATGTCAGTTGAGATCCTGCCCGTATTTATTAGAAATAAGGTATTCTGAACACACACAGGACATATCTGTTTAAATATGTATGCAGGTAATGACTTGTTTGTGTTTTATTTGTTAGGTTGAATTTGTGTGTGTGTTTTCAAAACACTATAATAATGCATTTCCTCTTTAAAAACCACGAATCAAAAATCCTTCTGATATAAAACCAGAGTTGAAGCTATCTCAAGCTGGCACATGCCCCACAAAGCCAGGAAATTGGAATTTAAGGCTAACGCCTTAACAGACATTCCCCTGATCAATAACAATGCTGTATAATGTCACAAATTGTGATTGCTTACAAGCAATAAACAGTTGTGGGTGAACTCACAGGAGGTTTCCTCTAGCTACATATACAGTAAGATTCAGATGTTTCATACAGTAATGTATTACTAGGACAATGTGGGATATCATCATGGTTCCAGGCAGTTCATCCCCCACATCTGGGATTGGGTCTGAAAGACCAAGAAAAATCTGCATGGAGAGTACATTGCCAAAACACGTATAACGCTTATTTCTTCCCTTCCTCTCCTGTGGCTTAAAATTATATTGAGTTGACTGGAAAGCTATGCGGTGGTTAGTCAGGTCTGTCATCTAGTGAATAAAAATGGTACTGCAAACTACAAAGAACTTCAGAGAAACATTTACACTGAATTAGATAAGATTAAAGTGTTATTTTAAAACAAAGTAAGTCCAAAATGCACACCTAATATCCTCTTGGTATGCATGCCAAAATTCAAGTGACTAAGTTTCATGGTCTTGAAGCCATGGTGCAGACAGGCAGACAGACAGACAGACAGACAGACATTGCCTTTAAGTATTATAGAATACAGTTAGGAAAGGGCCTCCCTGCTTAGGGAGGCTCAGAATCCCCTTTTCATCCCTGAGTATTGGATTGTCTTTGTCCCATAAGCAGTATTTCCAGCAAGCAAGCAAGCTTTCTTTCTTTGATTGTTTATTTGATATTCTTTATTACACTAAGAGCGCTTTTCCAATTCATCAAGGTCATACTGCTTTCTAGCCTCGTCCTTTGATCCTTTGTATCACCACAGAGAGTGCAGATCTTCTATTTTTACAGGACAAACATGTTAGTCTAGGTTTTTATTAACAAGTATTGTGGGTGTTGATATAGCTTTAGCCAAAGTTGTAGCATGTTTTTAGAACAAACAATTTTAGCACTGGAGTGCTAGGAGGCATATTTAAATGATATAATGCTTGGAAAACCTTGGTAAATTTGGTGGTTTTGTACTGAAAAAAGAGAGAGTTGGAATCTTTACTGCATCAGGTAACCGATGTGTCTGAAGATTAATAATCTGTAGAAGTTCCTAGTAAACAACCTGACAAATGGTTTTCTCTTAAAATTGGTAGACATTTAATCAATGTATCTGGTTAGAATCTCTCTTTTCTTCTTATACTTGCAACTTACAAGCCCAGTTTTAGGCATAAAAATAGAATTGCTCGTGGCACATTTAATTTATAGGAAGATGAGTTTAGATGAGAAAATTTGTTCCTATTAATGGTGGAAGAAATGGAACTTTTCAGGGTGAGAAGGGGAAAAATCCCAAATCACTTTAGCTTGGCAGATAGAAAGTATTAATTTTTTTAACCCCTTCCCCCAGCTTCTTCCATATGAGACATGTGTGCCAACTACAACAAAAATACTTTTCATGAGGCTATAGCTAGCACACAGAGTTAGCATCTCTCTCGTGATTAAAAAGTGATTGTAGGAGATACACTTTAAAGCCCCAGCAGTATAAACAATAAAATCACAAACTTCTTTGGAAAGGACCTTTCTCAATAGTGTCTCATAATATATTATATCAAGATAATACACTCAGTGAGTGAAGACTGTTCCTGAATGTAAAAGGAGTAGCAAGGGGAGAAAGAATCTGTGTAAAATCAAGAGTCATCACTGGAGATAAATATAATTTATGAGGCTGGAGCTTGGCCTGGTGAAATCTTTCTTCTGAGAAAAGAAGCACCGGGTGTAATCTGGAGAGCCTCTTGAGCCAGCATAAGTACTTTCAGCCATGCCAAGGGAGACATCCCTGATTTCCACTTCTCTGCTCCCTCCCTCCTTTTATTTGCTGCCCTCCAACAATACTATAACCAACACTATTCTAGAAGGTTCCTCAAGCTTTCAGAGGAAGGTGAAGAAAGGAAGGTAGACAGAAGGTTGTGCTTATTTTGTACACCACCTTGTGAGGGCAATGTGAACTGAAAGTGCCTTGATAAAATCACGAATTCATAGCACCAAGCTGGATACAAGCAGAGCCCTGCTGGATCATACCCAAGGCCTATCCAGTGCAGCATTCTGTTCCTGCAGTGGCCAACCAGAAGCCTGTGCGAAGTCCATAAGCAGAACATGAGGCCATAGTGTCATTCCACTCGTGATGGTTCCAGCCTCAGATGCTGGAACCATCATGCTGGTAGCTACTAATAGTTCATCCTCCATGATTTGACCAAAGCTTTAACACAGCCATTTTCGGGAAGTAATCTCCCATTAATACAAGGTTACTGAGGGAAAGCTTTGCAAATACCCTGGACCAGCAGAAGGATGAACAAGTGGTCCCTGGATCAAATCAAGCCAGAACTCTCCCTGGAAGCAAAAATGATGAAACTACTTTGGGCACATCACGAGAAGGCAACATTCACTGGGGAAGACAATAATGCCAGGCAGAAAAAGAGGAGGTAGACCAAGTATGAAATTGCTTAATTCCATAAAGGAAGTCACAGCCTTGAGTTTACAAGAGCTGGGCATGGCTATCAAGAAAAGTACACTTTGGAGGGCAGTCATTCATAGGGTTACCATAAGTCAGAGATGACTTAGTTGCACATGACAACAGTACAGTCAAAGCATGAAAAAGGAGCAAAAAACCCCTTTCCCCAGCACAGCCCTTCCAACCTCTGCGCATTTGGTGAAATGACTGAAAAGGGGAACTTGCACAGTAAGAACCCTTTTTCAGATATCATACTGGACAGGTAGACATTGGGGTGCAATTGTGTGATCTGAAGGCAGGAGAAATGGTTACCCCTTGCCAGAACATATTCAGCTGTTCTAACGTAACTAACTTACAGAGTCACAGACTGAACTCTCAGGTTCAGGATACAAAGTAGCATATAAAGTAAACTGAACTGTTCAATACCGCAATCTGTCAAATGATGGATTCCTATGAGCAAGAAGTGCTTCTTCTCATGCAAGGTGAGACACAGAGATCTTGCTTGTACCCACATGCCTTCCTCTTCCAGGCAGTGCCATAACTCTCAAAGAAACTTTGGGCAGTAGTGGAAGAGCGAGCAAACTTCCCCACCTTGCACAAGTGCTTTGCATTAGTGTAAAATCACCAGTGGGTGATACTTAAAATAGTTAACATGCTCCAGTCTCAGTTCTCCTCATTCTTCTTCTCTAACCACAGAATGCTACCCTTCCCACCCACAGCCTTTCATCTCAACTATTTCCCTGAGGCTAACAGTAACCCAAATGCTTCCCAAGCTAACAACATCTTTTGTCCAATTTTTCTTTTGGTGGAATTGAAAAAACCCTTAGTTTCTTTCCTCCCTCCATTCCTAGGTCAGCAACATAACTCTCTAATAAAATCTGAAATGAAAGTGAAATAAAAAGAATATATCAAGGCAGAAAAGGAGCCAGTCAAATTCCTCTGCTTTTGCATTTATGTTGTCTAATACCAAGTAAGACAAAGTTACAAAGGTGCAGGTGAAAAGGTGGGCAGCAGATCAATTAGGCCACATGCTTCTTGGTTGCTCTTAGTCCTGCAATTAAATATTTAAATCTCTCCACTGCTATGAATCGCTTAGCTTTAAAAGTATCTGCATCTTTGTCTGAAGTCCAGAATAGTTATTCCTGTAATGTAGCCTGATCAGCATCTTCCGCAAAGCCTAACAAAGATGGCCTGCTGCATTTTTTTCCTGCAAAAGGCTTGTTTATTTGTTGCCTAACAGAACAAAAGATCCAATTTTTAGGATACTGAATAAAAGCTCCAATGAGCAATTTCATGATCTATTGTTAATCTTGGTAAATGCATAATGGTGCAAGACCAAATGAAGGAATGTTTCTCACAATCCCTTGTATATATCAAATTGAGTGTGTTATGAATGTTTCCACATATTTCCAGACTGAAACTCTCCCCATCTAAAAACAAAACATAAAGGAATAGTAATTTTAATATTCCCAGAAATATTTTCTCCCCGGAGATGCTGATTGGCCACTGAAGGATGGGACACATAAATAAGAAATAAATTAAAAAAATGAGTAAGTTTAGCTAAATAAACTTATTGCTGCCAGCATAATCATCACCTCCAAAATAGTTGTGTGAATGTATTCATTACTTGGCTATATTGGCTTAGCTAAATATATGACCAGTCTGGAGAAAGACCAGTGATGGAAAGAAAAATAAGACTGATAACAGGGTAAGCTTGAATACATTAAGAAAAAGGAGAAAAAATAATTTGCAGCTGTCTTCTTCTTAAGTTATTAATTCACCAACAATATGTATGTTCACTAGATTTGCTTGATCCTTTGTCTAACATAAAGTGATAGCTTCTTCTCATCTGCTTCATAACACCTGTGATTAATACAATGGCTAAAAGAATGAGCCATATGCCTCCATGCTCCCAAATTCACAAGGCAGACTTAGGCAAGCCTCAGTTTCTCAGCTCAAACCTGACCCACTCTGACCCAAATGACCTACTTTGCAGAGATGTTGTAGGATTACTAATATAATATATGTAGCATGCTTAGAGGTAACCAACCTGGCACTCTTCAGATGGTTTGAACTACAACTCCCATAATCCACTGACGAGGCTGGCAGGGGCTGAGCACTAATCCAAACCATCTGGAGCTTGCCTTCACTATGATCAAAGCTAGCAAATAAGCACACAGAGCTTCCACAAATGAGAGAGGACCCTGGCCCCTCAAATGGAGGAAACCAACGCAGACAAGTCCATCTGGCATGCCCCAAATGTGCAGAAGAGGCAGGCGTGCGTGGCCCACAAATTCCTGGCACATTCAGGAGGCCACCTGAATCCCCACATACAGCTTCATTCTTATGCAATGACCAAGACTGCATTCCTCCTGTTTTTATCCCCTTTTAACCATTCCTCTTACCATTTATACACTATACGAGTAAAGCCATCAAGCTGGTGTACAATTTAAACCAAAACAATGCAAAGAACATTAAAAATAGTAAAATATTAATTTAAAAGGGTAAATTTAAAATGTGACCTCTGACTCTTTTCAAAAGCCAAGAGGACAGAGGTCATTCATGGTTCATAAAAAAGCACATTCCACAATTTGGGAGCAGCACTGGAGAAAGTCCTTTGTTGCATGCCCACCAAATAGGTCTTTGAAAGCAAAGGTGACCACAAGAGGGCATCCCCTGCTGGTTTTAGTGAGCCACGTTTATTCAGCATTCTTTTTCCAAGGTAATTAATGACGTAGGCAGCTACTCATGTTGGAATCTCTGTATGTGGCACACTTTCTCCTGATGATGATCATGACATTTATATTCCACCTTTGTTCCTCTTGCAGGAGACCCAAGCCAATTTACATGGTCATCCTCCTCTCCATTTTATCCTCACAACAACCCTGTGAGATAGGTTATGCTGAGTGTGAGTGAGCTTCATGGCTGAGAAAGGACTGAAAATTGGGTATCCTACGACTAATTACTATACAACATGGGCTCTCCAGAACGGCTCCCAAACTTCCACAGCAGGAGAAGTTCCTAAACATCTACACCCCATATGTGGTTTTTGCCCTGAATTATTATCCCTGCTTCCCTGCAATTTCCATCCTTTGGTGAAGGTCCTGCCCTTCTTGCCCTGCCCTTTGCATCTTCCTTTATATATTTTTCCAGCTCACTGCTTCCTACAGGATTTGGATTCTGTTACCTCTTAGCATTCAAGTCACACTCCTCTGTCTAGCCACACTCCAGCTTGTCCATGTCCTTAAAATGTGGTGCTCAGGGATAAACACGGTATTTAAAATGAAGCCTGCCAGACCCATACAGAATAAAGTGGATTTACTATTTCTCAGGACACTATGCTAGTTCAATATAATCAAGTGCAAAAGTGATGCGCAATGACAGAGAAAATCCTAACTTCACATATACACCAAAATGGTTTGAGCTGACAGTGACTAGCCAGGAAAAATAAGTATATTATGGTCTTGTTGGATCCTTGGGTGTAAGTCAAGAATAAGCCAATGCCAAGACTGAAAATATCTCTGGGCATATACAGACTGAATAAGGTATAGCGAGATGCTATTATTAGCCAGTATACTATTCATTTCTGAAACAGTGCTCTTCCATGCTAACCCTTCCAAGAATGAATTCAGAATAAACACCATCCAGCTGGCTCGAACGTGATCATCACGATGCCCTTGACAATCAGGTACCCTTTGATGCCTCTGCTACTATATTCTGGCTACAGGCCAGCCTTCTTGAAAAACACTAGCAAACTGCACCACACAGTGTGGTAATCACTGGTATGTGAAGGAAATCCATTGGCATCCTCTTCCAATACCTTGATCTTCCTTCCTTAGGGGTGAGCAGAGAGCACTAGCAGAACAGCAGAAAGGGGTAGGGATGCCCAGCCAAAGGCAATTTCTAGCGCTGTGTGCAGCAATTCTAGATGCTTCAAAAACAGACCACCAACGATGAAAACCAAGCCATGAGGCTACAACCCTAAGCACCCTCAGTTTAATAGGGGCCTTCTGGTGAAATTACTGGAATTTGTTCTAGGTGCATGCATTCAGGGAGTTGCTTCCAGATGGGCAGCTCTTAGAGCTATCAATCAAGAGGCATTGTGTAGATGCTCTCTCTCCCCCTTCTTTTTGTCTGACAAGACAAAAAAGTCAGAAGAAACAGTGGGGAAACACAAATGGAAGATGACTTCATGTGGACCCCCTTCTATGAATAGGGTACAAGAAAAGTCTTGCTTGGAAGTACCCTTGATTGAAGGCGCTAACTTTGAGATGACCTGTAGGAGGAAAAATTCCAGGGTAGCAGTCGTATTCATCAGTAGCAGCAAGACATACATACAAAAGGTACTGTGACATCTTGGAGACTGATTTATTGTAGCGTGAGCTTTTACTGAACTAACAAAGAAAGTCAAAACAAATGCTGAATGTGAAGGTCTCTGATGGTAAAACAAGTAGACAATCTATAGGGAAGTGGATAAATATATTACATCAAAATCCTGGGAAAACTGGAACAACAAATTGCCCAAGAAAGAAAAAGGGAGGGAAAGATGAATGTCAGAACAGTATAGAGAAAAGGACAAATTGATTAATAAAGGCAACAACAAAGCCCTGAAATTCCCACTCGGCTGTTCAAACATTGCAAGTTTCCAAACCTAATCAGAATGCGAATTACCAAAAGTTCCTAATTGTGTGCCCAAAAGCTCACATGCATCACAAGATCATCCTGATACCCGCAAAATGTGTTGGACTGAAAGACCCATTATGACCAGGCAGCATGGCCAATAACTGTGCTAGCCAGGGATAATGGGACATGCAGTCCAACACATATGGAGAGCACTGGTTTGGGAACAGGCTGACAAGATTCAGGATTTATTTTATATTATTGTCATGGAAGCCCTTCAGATCTCTTCATCCTCATCTGCTGGATCCAACAAAAATATTGATACAATAATTTATTGGCTCAATAATTTTCAAAGTATTTTCTTTGAAAAAATAATGTCCAATTCATAATGAGAGCTGAAGATGGCACCCTGTACCCTTAACCTCTGCACCTAAAATGCTCATGTCTACCCTATCAGCTCATTTGTAAGGAACCAGGAAAAAACAGACATTCAGCTTAGCTAGCACCTACCTGATTTTTCACTCTAAGCAGGTACATTGGTTCTGATCAGATCTCTAGCACAAGCTCTGTGTGTGTGGCGGGAGGGGGGGTTAACCCTTCCCGCTGCCCACCATCAGCCTGATCCAGATAAGTAGTCCAAAGCCTGCATTCCTATCGCAAAACAGAGTCTCCTTGCTGCTCTGTAGAATTGTAGGTGTGGGTCCACAGTGGTGGGAAAAAGTTGCAGCATTCTGCCCAGGAATTGATCCCCTTTGCATATTCTACAGTGAGGATAACTAAGAGCTGCAGCTTTGAAATAATGCTTGTTTTGGCCCTGGGGCATGAGAAATCTCAGGTGCAGGTTCTTCTGTGAGGGCAAAACGATATGGAAGAAAGTAGGTAGAAGATCCAAGCCAGTGTCCAGCAGCTAAGCAGTATCACATTGCAGGAGCAAGACAAGATGAGGCAAAGCTAACAGGAACTGTTAAGCTGTTTCTAGGCACAATGGCATGGGCAGAACCTGTTGTACAGGCAACCAGCCAGGATCTGATCAGGAAATTAAGTGACTTACTAAAGTTCAGGCTGTACTTAACCAGCTGGTTAGATGTGAGCAGCTAACAGGGTAAGAGCTGACCATAAAGTCTAGCATGCCAAGGCACACCCATGGTGACTGGAGGTCTAGAGAAGCAATTTCTTAGCTTCTGATAGCTGAAGCACACATTTTCTTCCCATTTGAAGGTTCAGAGAGTTGAAGCCAGATAACAGATATTTGTCTTGTTCCAAGTCACTGATCCAACTAAGCGAAACGTCTCCAAATTGTGTTTGGAGAACTTCATTCACCCAAGAAGTACGGAGCGCTCCAGTTAGAAAAGACTGACCTAAGGTCAGTATTGCTTGTATGAACTTGCAACAGTGCTCTCCAGGTTTCAGGCAGCAAACATTCCCAGGCCTAACTACTGTGGAACCTAGGAACCTTTGAATGCAAAGCATGGGCTTCCGGATACATGGAGCCAAGGACCATCTTCAGGCTGCCAGCCATGACAGTATGTGCAGTAGAACAGCCTCCCCCAACTGGGTCCCCTTCAGAGGTGCTGGAGCGGACCCAGTTGGCTCTGAACAATGGTAATAGTAGTCCAACACATCTGGAAGGCCCTTAACTGGGGAAGAATGGAGTAGAGTCTTAACATGCGAAGTCCAACATGACAAGAAAAATAACCTGGACTCATTATCACCAGTACTGTGACTTTTCTAAATAAGAACTAAGCGTAAGAACTAACCCTATGTAAACGCAAGGCAATAGCAAGAGAGGTTTGGGCTCTGCTGCACTTCTGCTTAGCACTGCCTGACTTTGGTTAGTTTTCAGATCCGTGCTGTAAAGTCCATGGAGACATTCTAGCTCTTGTTTCAAGCTTGGGATAGAAGCAGAATTCTAGAACACTCCCATGTAACTTTGAAGATAGTATCCTTTGCATTTTATTAAGTGAAATGTATTTATACATTCAGGAAACATCTCTGTCGCCCCATGATAACCATTTCATTATGTAAATGTGTGCAGAGACTGAGGCAAAAGGTTGCAAGCTTTTTATAAATAAAGGTAATAGGTACATTACTTGATTACCATTCTCTCTGAAGAGACACACTTGTGGCAGGTAGAAATGATAATAAAAGGATCGAAAAAGTGAAAGCCAGGAAGAAAAAGCCACTTCATGAATATGAAGTTGCTTGGGGGTCTAGTGACAGGTTGTGGGGAAAATGTATATTGATGCAAGACCTCCCTTGCATGCAATGCAGGAAATCAGGAGACCACCAGTAGCACGATATTTATTTTCATTTATTAAATGTATATTTCATCTTTACACTACAAAGAATGTTCAAGGAGGCCAACAAACATGCAAGATGAAAAGCAAAATTAGGAGTCAAACACAGAAGAAAGTCAACACATCAAGCATAGAAAAAGAAACAGTGTGCCCCAGTGAAAACTGCTTCAGCAAACACATCAGCTTAAAGACCAGCTGCCTGTCTAAATAAAACCTTTTCGCCTGCCAGTGGAAGGACAACAAAGACAGAGGTAGCTGCCAGCCTCCCTTGGCAGCAAGTTCCACGGCCTGGGAGAAGCCAGTGGCATGACCCTCTCTCCCACTCCTGCCAAATAAGCCTCCAATGGTGGGAAGACCACGAGAAGAATCTCCCAAGAATCTTAAAACCTGGACAGGCTTATATGGAAGAATGAAGTCTTTCAAAGAGCCTGGTCACAAGGCACATAGGGATTTGTAGGTCATAGCCAGCACTCTGAATTTCTCCAGAAATGGACTGTTAACCAGAAAAGCCCTAACAACGGCCTCTCATACCTCCTATGGCTGTCCCAATCAATAGTTTAGCTGCACCATTCTGGATCAACAGGTATTTCTGAACACTTTTGAGAGGCAACCCCACACAGAGTGTGTAACTCATGTAGACCATATGGAAAGATGATTTAAGACTGCGAACAAAATGCTTGCTCATCACAATGAGTAGCATTAAACCGAAATCTATTCTCCTTATTTTGCAATGAGTATAGGGACTTTGATTTGTTCCCATGTTTTGTGACAGATTTTGTCTTAGAGAGTGATCTAGAATCACTGGCTGCCTATGGGTGCTCCAATTTTCTCTCAACAATGGAATTGCTGCTTGAGCTGAATTCATGTTTTATTTCCATTAGCTACTACAAAATCTGTTTCCCAGCAACTGATGTGGAGAGGCATGCTGCCTCCAGTACTAGAGGCAGCATACAGCCATCAGGACTAGTAGCCACTGCCAGCCTTATCCTTTGTGAATCTGTCCTATTCCTTAAAAAAAAATCAAATCAAATCAAATCAAATCAAATCAAATCACAGTAATTTTAGAAAAAAAGAAAGAATTGGGGGTGGGGAAGGAAAAGAAAAAAAATAGCAAAGAAACATCAAGGGGTCTTAAACAGGTATTACAGATAATATCCAATATAAAATATTTTGCTGTAAATCAAAATTATCCTTTCTACTTAAATCACATTTTTGAATTTAAATTAAAATTCATTGAAAATGTATTCTAAATTGTGATTCTTTAGTTTATTCTCTATTCACTTTGACTCAACTTAGTATAGGTAAAGGTAAAGGTGTCCCCTTGACATTAAGTCCAGTCATGCCTGACTCTAGGGGGCGGTGCTCATCTCCGTTTCCTAGCCAAGGGAGCCAGCGTTTGTCCCCAGACAGTCTCTGCGGTCATGCGGCCGGCATGGCTAAACACCAAAGTGCACAGAACGCTGTTACATGCCCACCAAAGTGGTACCTTTTTATCTACTTGCATTTGCATGCTTTCGAACTGCAAGGTTGGCAGGAGCTGGGATGGAGCAACAGGAACTCACTCCGTTGTGCAGATTCAAACCGGCGACCTTTCGATCTACCAGCCCAGCAGCACAGCGGTTTAAACCACTGCGCCACCTGCAGTCCCTCCAACTTAGTATAACAATGCATTAATATAAACATTAATCTCTAACATTCTCAGAAGTTCTGTTCCCTTTATATGAATATTTTTCTATTGTTATTTTGTTCACTAAAAAGTGAATTATGTAAAATATGATTTCCACTTATCATTAAATTATTTGCCTATTACCTATTTACTAAGTAGGCAGTCTTGCCCTTACATTTACTACATTACAACATAGTCAGCTAACTCTTCTGCTTTCCATTTTAAGGCAATTTTAACTCTAGCCGCAATTGTCATGTACTTAAATAACTTGATTCATTAACTCAACTTACTATAAAAACAAGCATCAGTACCACAGTTTATCTCCAACAATATTTTCAAAAATTCCATTTATATTCCATTCCTTTTTAAAGTAATTCAAATTAGTAGTCATTACTACAACTTGTGGTAGGGTATTCCATTGTTTAATTACATGTTGAGTGAAGAAGTACTTCCTTTCTCTGTGTTGAATCTTCCACCAGTTATCTTCTTGGGGTGACCAAGGGTTCCAGCATAATGAGAGGAGAAAATTTACTCCTTATCCACTTTCTCTACACCTTTATTGTATATCTCATAACTCACCTTTTTTCTACGTTAACTAATCCCATATGCTGTAACCTTCCTTCATAGGGGAGTCGCCGAAATACGTAACATGCACACAAGTTCTCAGAGAACTATGCACCATGTACTAACACAAAACTTTCAACTGAATTCATCTGCAGTTACAAATTCAAGGAGGCAATGGAAAAAGCCATCTGAGACCTAATGCTATTGTGACAATATTTGTTCTTGTAAGAGCTAATTAAATGAATGGTGGCCAATAGCCATTTAAGCATCAAGGTTTCCTACAAAATACTTTTCTCCTGATTGCATATTCATATAGCAGAAGAAGGTCAGGCTCTCTACCAACATTAATGCATGATCAATTTCAAGGTGAAGTACAATTAGCATACAGACAATTCAATGCCAATAAAAACTTCTACATTATTGAATTTGGAGTACATTTCATGACAACCATCATTAACACTTTTCAGTCCTAAGTTTACACTTGCTATTCATCTAGATTTGGAAACCTGGTCTACTTAAACAGCTGGAAGATAACATTAAAAATGATCAGACATTCGCAATAACAGAAAATACAGGGTAAGGGCAAAACTGCTTATCTACAATGCTATTCTGTTTTTACTGGCAACTGACTGTAAAATATATTGGCAAGCAAATAACTAATTTGACATTCAGCAGATGTTCATGACCTACTGATAAACTTTGAAAACCTAGAGAAAAGTTAGGACTGAGCACCCAAACCCCAAATACCAAAGCTTCTGTATAACCTGAAGTGCATGATTCTGCCTAATCTTAGAAGTAAAGCAGGATCAGATGAAATCTGGATGGGCGACTTAAAAGCATCATGCATCACTACAATGCATGGGAAATTGGGCCTATTTCAGGGTTACTGTGGAAATCCAGGGTAGGGTTAGGGTTGAGAAAACTAAGGTACTCCTGATGTTTCTGAGAACTGGAATGCGATTGGAATGGCAAGATACAATGAGCTGGGCAGAAAGAACTCCGGGAACTGGGCATTTTAGAAATCACTGTGATGCATGGGGAATTGGCCCTAATTTAGAGTTACTGTGGAAATACAGGGAAGGGTTCGAGTTCAGAAAACGACGGTGCTTCTGATGTTTCTGAGGGATGGAACGCGATCAGAATGGCCAGATACAATGATCTGGGCAGAAATAAATTCAGGAACTGAGGATGTTAGAAATCGCTATGATGCATGAGGAACTGGCCCTATTTTAGGGTTACTGTGGACATCCAGGGTAGGGTTAGGGTTCGGAAAACTAAGTTGTTCCTGATGTTTCTGAGGGCTGGAATGCGATCAGAATGGCAAGATACAATGAGCTGCGCCGAGAGAACTCTGGAGGGTTCTGCACTTGAGCCTCCGTTTCTCTGCCAGAGGTTATGTATTTGCTAGTTGGTCCTCCTTCAGCTTTCGTTTGGAAGCTTTCTCATGCCTTGCTGGATGATTGGTACATTCTCTTCTAGTAGAGATGTCACATAAACCTGAAACCTGAGCCACTGGATGCAGAGAACATACTGCTGCTGATTAGATAGTCTAAGGATCATTACTTTCTCCCGTCCTTTCATTTGGTGTGGAAAAGGCATACATATCAGATTATAGCTCTCTGTCACATTTCAGATTTAGGCTCATGAGTCAGTTAAGCCACAGTTCTACACACTACTTCACAAGGTCCTACGCAGAGGGAGTTCCAACTTTTTTGCACAGGTGGGTGCGTTTGGGTTGTACTTGCATGAAATGCCTGCAGTGCAGGATGCTTGTCCATTCGTAATACAGATGCTATGATGAGCCTGGTCAGGCAACAATCATTTCCCAAAAGGCAAACTGGTGCGAGTAAAGGAAAACCTTTCAACTACAAGGAGTATGAGCATCAACACACAAAGCCATTCTTTCAAATCCAATAAAAAGTGGCCTTGAAAAGCACCGCCTCACTTTGCAGCAGTCTAGCCTCCCACAAAATAAAACAAGCTCTTATTTAAAATCGCCAACAGCTGGCTATAAGACTAACATTCCAAAACCCCTGGAAACACAACAGCTCAGGGCAGATGGAATTTCACAGGATGCTTGTTGAGTAGACACATTTCAGTGTTGTCTTTGTTCTTAACGGGGCAAGTGGGGAGAGAGCTCAGTGCACACACTCACTTCGTCTTGCTTGTGCACAGCTGATGGTTATGATAGTTCTCCAACTGTGATTGTTTTCATAGCTTCCTTCAGATGAGTTACTTGAGCCTGGGCAACAGATGAAAATGGGAAAGCCTCTACCAGGGAACATGGGCCGTGGCACAGCTTGTTTCTAACCTAACGGCCAACCTAAGTGTCTGCTATTTTTCAATTGTTTTTGTAGCCCTAAATACAGCTGCAAATTGTGCTTGGTGTCCAATTTGTGCATGGTGAACTTTTCACAGGAAGTGGTCATCCCACTCACAGCCTGCCTGAATTAGCTGCCTCACTTCAGGCTTCTAGCAATTTGGGCTTATGTGCTTGAAAAAAGGGAAGGAAAGACATTTGTGGTTATGGGACTGGCCCATAATTTAACAAAGAAGTGGGGGACCAGGAATCCCAAGCTGAGGAAGCATTGCTTCACAGTCAACAGTCTCAATGCATTTTATTTTTTACTTCTCACACCCCGGAATAAAACAATTTATTTTGATTCACAGTAGGAATATACAGAGGACCAATACGGTTGCAGTTACTGGAAGAACTTTACACATGTTCTAGTAAAAGAGAGAGAGAAGGAAGGTGGAGGGGAGACTACAAGATCACCATAGAAACAGCTTTCAGTAATTTGTCCTGAAGAATGGTACAAGTCCTTTCAAAATAGTCATAGAACTGGTTTGAATGTACCTAGGCCAGGGCTAAAGGGAAGAATCAGGCCACTAGGTCATGCACACCGTCCCCCCACATGCTACCCCATGTGGTGGAGCTATCATAAATGAAGCTTGGGACATCTGCTGACCACCCAGGCTGCTTCTTGGGTCTCTTCCTGCACAGGAAGCATGATAAAGGATTCCTAACAGGGTAGAGGAGCCCTTTGCTCAAGCAAGTGCTTCCTGGGTCTGGTGAGCTTGCATGTCTTCCCTACCTCTCTCTTTTGGCTCTAGTTTCCCAGCTCACCTCTAACAGCTGCCTATACCTTCAGTGGGAGAAGGAAATGCTGAAATCAACATGCCCTATGTTCCAAGACTGTCTGAATGCTTAAAGCTGAAAAACCATCCTGGTGTTTGCTTACGAAGTAAGACTTCTTGAGATGCTGGCCTTGCAGAACAAGCAGATGGACAGCAAGACATAAAGCTACACCCCAAGTCAAGATACACACAGGCGCAGCGCCAGCAACTTTGGAGTCAGCAGGAGGGAGCAACTGTGAAATCCTTCCAATTAGGCATCTCTGAAAAAGCTGGAGAAGGTGTGCAAAGATATTGGCACTTGGCTGAGGCAATACAAGGCACAGCATGACTGTGAACGAAAAGGCAGCCTGTTTCACTGACTGCTAAACAAATCTACCACTCCCTGCTTCCAAAAGAACATTGAAGAACCTGGTGCTACTAAGTTCTGCAGCATTGTGTTTTATGGCAGCAAAATAAAAGGGAAGCCAAGTCATACTCAAGACAATTTTCTAAAGTGCTCCCATCAAGCAGAAACTTCAACATATATGTTTGGGATTTTTTGAGTTTTCCTGAACAAAAGGCATTGCACTTAACAGCTGGTCTTGCCTTTACTATGCATATCTATCCCCTTTTCGATCCAAGGTAAAGTGGGAAGACCCAGAAAGTAAAGAAAATACCAAAATCACTAGTACATTTAGTTTAAAGTTTTTACTCTCCACAACTAAACCCTTGAAGAACCGTTTCAACCTTTTAGAATGGGGGAAAATATTGTACCAAAACTGCTAAACCACCAAACGATCGGTACTGTGGGAAAATAGTGTCAGGAGTTAGGTTTCCTCTCTTTGCACATTCAAAACCACAGGCCTTTCCTGCAAAAGTTTATTGACCAAAGCATTTTCCAGAAACAGAATCAGCTTGAATGAATGTCCGAGCATGCACAGAGCGGTTTGTTGAATCCAGACTGGTATTTACTTCTCCTTATGAGTACGATTGGGCCCTATCCTTTCAGGAGGAGCCTTTTGGAAATAAGCATGTCTCCTCTCTGCACACCAACCTCCTAACTGGATAGTGCTCCTCTCCCAACATCATGTCATGGGGTCAAGAGGGCTATCCACTTCATCTGTCTCTGAGAAAATTCCCTGTTCTAAGTTCCCACCCAATAGCTGTATAACTTGACTGTTCCCAGAGGCTGCCAGAGGACCAGGGGAGTCTGGCCTTGACATAAGTGCCTCTGTTTCTTTCACTTCAACATCTGGAATTGGCCCACATTTGAGCCCCCCCCACCCCATCCTCTTCCTCCAAGTCTAGATCAACATGCCCTGGGAATACAGGCTAAGAGCAACTGCTTGGCATGGTCTCTGGGTAGCCTAGTGGAAGGAATGGAAAGCCTCCCAGAGTCCGATTTACTTCTGACTAAAACAGTACAAGACTTTGGTCAAGCAATTTAAGTTTACTGTAACTTTTCTAAACTACCTGCGTGAGGCCAAAAACATGTTATGCAAGTTTTTATTTTCTCTTCTTTAATGTGAGGGCTGCAGCAATACACTGTAGGTCATGAAATTCTCCGTACCAGAAGAAATGTTGTGTGCCCTGAAGCAGTTTTATAACTGCTAAGGAATGGAAGAGCAGAGATTTTACTCAACCAAATGTTATTGGCTGAAATCAGTCTTGCCCAACAGTCTCTGCTATTAAAAATGGATGCATAATATAATTAATGTTTATCCCAAAGGCAAAAAAGGGAAAAGTATTTGTCAGTATTTATGACAACTTGGAAATGTGCAGAGAAGAGAAATTTTTAACATCCAAATAAATGAAAAGAGATGTATAGCATTTCTCCCAGGAAGCCTTGAGGTTTGCCAAACCAATGTGCAAAGGATAATTGTGCTGCAGCTTAGTAGTTAAAACACGTACTTTGATTGTCTGGCTGGAGTGTGTCAGCTGCTCACACAGCTGTGAATCAGACAAGGTCGGAGATGATGAGAACCAGCCATGTTTCAGCATCATAATCCATTTATATCATTGGTGAAGAGCTGTGTGCTCCATGCTGCCACCCAGCTTTCTTTCCGAAGTTTATTAAAAAGTTCCCACCTAGAAAAAAAATTATGTATCCTTTCCCCACCCTATATTTTTCCATTACCAAACCAGCCTTCAGCCTCACTTCTGAAAAGTTGTTAGTTTTGTCCAGCCTGTTTACTCACTTTATCTCCTTGAGCTGCCTTCTTGAAATGACTTTTCTATGAAACCTTGTCATAATCATAATATTATGCATATTTATTTATTTATTATTTAACCCTTATGATACTGTCACAATAGCCTCATGGCTCTCTGGACGGTTTACATTTTTCTTGAAATGCCTTGTATCATGTTTCTTTCATTATGAATGGCAAATTGGAAGGGTTTCACCCTTAAAAGCAACCTTGAAATGCATTTTTTAAAATCAATCAATAAAAACAAGCGTTCATTAAAATCTGCTGAACTTCCTCAGGCATGCAAGGAAACAAGTCACCTGGAAAATAAGTAGCTTTTGCTTCTTATCAAAATGCTTATTTAAATCATGCCTGTGTTTAGAACAGCCTGCCCCAAACTGCTTTTACCCTACAACTCCCATCAGCCCTAGCCAGTATATGATGAATGGTCAGGAATCATGGCAGTTGCAACCTATCACACTGAAAGGACACTTGGCTTCCGTGGGGAGCAGAGGGCATGTCAGTCTGCTTCTGACAGCCCAGTTGCATGCACCAAAATCTGAAACCAACCCAAAGGTTGGGCGTGTAGCCCAACATATTTAGAGTGTGCCAGTTTGGGGAAAGAGGCTTTAAATGACTCATTTGCTAAAGAAAGAGAGGGAAAGAGGGATAGAGAAAGCACTTTGATTCTGGTTCGTAATTCAACCTTAAAATACTTGATTCATCAAGTATTGTCATGCATGTTTGCTTTTTGGCTGCTAGTCTAGATGTTGGTGACCAAGATTGAAGAACTGCATTATAAGCATGGTTTTAATAACAAATATTTATACAAGTCCTAGTACATTGAACGCACTTCCCATCCAAGGCTGGAAAAAAAATTCTATAAATGGGAAAGAATCGCTAATGTCCATGAAATCATGTTTGTACTTGAGCTTTGACTGTATATTTAAGAGTTATTATGAGCTTATCAAGCAAAAGGAAAATCCTACGCTTGAACTTTTCAGTGAGGGAAGCACCTAGCACCAAATAACTAACTCCTTACTAAAACTGAGAAGCAAATTACATTTAAAAAATGCAAGGTAGAAAATTGCAAAACTTGTAGTTAATGAAACGCAACAGATTAAATAAACAATAAACAGGGAGAAGTTGGAAAAGAGAGTCTCTTGTTACTAATTATGTCAGAAGCATACTTTTGTGGAGCTGGAATGATAAGCTAACCATAACTAGTATGGTTAGAGATATGGTTTGCTGGAGCTGGAATGAAAGATAAGCTGAAACATTTTCTTCCTATGTCTCACCTTACCCAGCCTCAGGGAAAATTTCCTGGCTGGTTAAACCAAGATTTGCCATGATGTCCAACTTAGGAAACCAAGGTTAAAAAGTCTTCCACTAACCAGGATTTGCAAGCCAATGTTCAATAAACCAGGAAGCTAATTCTGAAGCCTCACAACACAGAAATATTCAAGCTTGTCTCCAGTCCAACAAACAGGGAATGTGAAATTTGAATTGGTACTATATTCAGTAAATGCTGGCTAGTGAAGAAATGTCACTGCGTGGGAGAAACCCTATTCTGGGCATTATAAGTTAAATCCCGAAGTGTGCTGGGTTCCACATCCTCCCAGTAGCTTCAGATTCACCTACTCAGCTTATGCCCAGAAACCACACTGACATTCTTTCCCCAATGAAAACCAGCAATTCTACTTGAATGTAAATCCAAACAACCAACTGGATTCAGTTTTCTAAGTCATTTTGATGTGAAGAGAAGCGATGTTGCACTGAGGTTTTAAACACAGGTTGGGCACTAAAATGTGAAGGGAAGAAGGGGTAGAAAAATGGTTTTCCCTGGAGCTGTAGGAAATCACCCTCTTAACCATTTGCAGCTTACCATAATGCCAGGTGTCCATCTTTGCCATTTAAATTCCCTTTCTCAATGGCACTACTTTCTTGCCAAGGTCTGCTGCCCAATAAAACAACTTCCAGGTCCTCCCAATATCTGTGTCAGCTCAGGCTCTCGCCACATTGCCTTCCCCACCCCATAACCTATTCTTCCTGTTTTCTTTAGGGTGGATTTAGACTGGGGGCTAAATTGGTGGCTTACTTCTTCAGCTTGACTTAACCACCAACTGCTAACTCCTGCTTGTGTGAACATTCCTTCTTGGCTTTGATGTTAAAACATCCCTCTTGTGTGTTTCCTAACTGCCTCTTCTCCTTTGAACTAAGCACAAGCAAGATAAATATCTTCCAATCCTACTCACAGATAAATACCTACATCATCTTCAGGCTGGGAGTTTTCCTAGTGACAGAGGCAAGTGTTCCTACACGCCCTATATGCCCTATACGCCCTATCCCATCCCATGAGTTGAGATGTTCCTATACGCCCAATCCCATCCCATGAGTTGAGATGGGATTTCTTTCCTAGCAAGTGTAGGGAGAAGGTGTTACCAATGGCAGATTTTTCTACAAGGTGGGGGATATGCTGTCTTTTGCAGAGGTCAGTTCTCTAGTTAAAGGGCTTTATTGGAAAGCAATCCAGTCCAAGTCCACTTCCATTAGAGGGATCATAGTTCAGTGGGAGAGGACATGCTTTGTCTACAGATGGTTGTGGGTTTGATCTTGGGCATCTCCAGGTATGGCTGGAAAAACTCCTCTTTGAAATCCTGAAACCTCACTGCTAGTTAGTGTCAACAATACTGGGCTAAACTCAGAAGCAGGCTCTTCCTAGAAAGAGGAGCTGGGGGTTGAAGTTTTCCATCAGCTCCTGGAAAGCAGATTCAGCCAAGCAGCTAATCCTCTGGTCAGTCTTCTGAACTATGGTGTGATATACTACATATTCCTTTGTTATAATAAATTTACCTAAATTTGCATCCATATATAAAAGATATGTGCTTTATGCATTAGCATTAGCAGATTTTAGACAAATGAATGGCCTCTTTTCTGGCTTCCTTTTAACAAGCCCTGCCACTACATTGAGGACCCAACAGCACTTTTACATTGTGATCTTCATTTTCTATTTAAAAGACTGATCACAGATACATCTCACTCAAGACAATGGGCCAAACTTTAAGAGCAGCTTAAAATAGATGCCAGACCTGTTTGTTAAAAAAAAAAAAATCCGCCATCACTTACTTAAGTGCAAAAGCAGGACTGCAGCTGAACATAAAGAAAAACAATATTGGTTGCCATAAGTTAGAGATGACAACAAGCAACTTACAGTTGGTCTTCCATTTAAACCAGCTCACTCAGTAACACTTATGTATTCAACAGCAGTGCAGTAGGAAGCCATGACCCAAGAACAGGCAGCACTGGCATTCTGGCTCTACCCTGGGAGCCACACTGACCCAAATTAGACATTTTGCTGACCAGCCTGCACTGGAAATATCTGTTGAAATATCCAGCATCCTGTTTAAGAATGGATGAGGGAGGAAGGGAGAAATCCTGTGGTACCATGGCATTGTCCAAGGGACCATGGAATACAGGGCATTCTGGCCTCCAAGCTTCTGAGGCTGGAAACAACCTTGGGGAGGCTGATAAGGGACATTTCAGTGGATGAGGAATGAGGATGAACTGTCCTGAGCCTCTCCAGCTGCTTCCCCTCCCTCTGCAAAGTGTCCCAGCTGGGTGGACTATAAAATACATTCTTGTAAACATGCAGAGTGGCAAGTTAAGGAGGCAAAGATTTCCTCTGCTGTTCCTTTTGCCCAGCACTGGATGATTGGAAGCCTCTGAGCCCTCAGTTCAGTGTGATGTGGTGCTCTGAGTCTTGGGTTGGGGACCTGGGAGAGACCCCACTCAGCCATGAATTTCACTAGCTGACTTTGGGCTTGGGACTCACTCTCTGCCTAACTCACCTTACACGGTTGTTATTTTGAGAATAAAATGGGTTAGGTTACCTTACAAGAGGAAACAAGGTGGGTTATAAATGCAGTGTAACTACTGCTACTACTGCTACTACTGAAGGCACAACTTAATAGGCTGTGTCCTAAGATAACTCATTTAAAATAAATCTGCAGCAAACTGAGGGTGATGAGATGCCATATGCTATTGGCACTGTCCAGAGAACCCAAGTGCAGTGTGGTGCAGTGGTTAAGAGTGCTGGGACTCGGGCAATTTGGGTGTTCATTCCCACTCATCCATGGAGCTCACTGGGTGTCTTTGGGCCGGTCACAGACTCTCAGCCCAACCTACCTCACAAGGTGGTGGTTGTGACAAAAAGACTGAGAGGAGGGGGGAATTATATAAGCTGCCTTGCGATCCCTAGAAGGAAAAAATGTCGGATATACATCTATTAAATAAACTAGATTGATATTTGCAGTCCTACTCAATATATTCTGACAAGCCACAATATAACCAGCACAATAAATAAATAAAGTTTATAGTTGTAACAGTAGCCAGGACATGTTTCCAAACAGCATATGAGATTCTCCATACAGGTTTCTAAACAAATCACTCAGGAACTGGTATCATCATTTACTAGACCTTTGGTATCCTTTGTCATTTACTAGACACCTTTGATGTCCAGAAAAACAGCAGAATAACCAGTAAAGTAGAAATCAGTCCTTCCAGCTTTGCAACATATTCTGGTATGCCACTCCAACTTGTTCTTAAGCCTTTTTAAATACATTTTCTCTCCTGTTCAGGTATTCAAAATATACAAACTCTCTAAACAAAAATCAAGAAGCTGAAGAGTGCAATCCTATGCATCTATCCTATGCATAGAACTCCCAGCATCCCCCAGCCAACATGGTTGGCTAGGGAATGCTGGGAAATGTAGGACTTGTTTTTATTTAAACATGCTTAGGAATGTGGCTCAATATATTTTTTTTTCTTCACTAATCATACAAACAAAGGAAGTTTATGTTGATAAACTATATTTTGTTTTATGCAAACTAGACCATTTAAAATGTTAGCCAGATGTACCAGATAGTTCATGTTCTAATGACATTTCTTGGTTTTTATGCAAATATCTATATCATTTATGGGTGGAAACCAAAGACAAAAACTGTTTATATCTAAAGCATTTAAAAAGAAGAGGGGCTACATTGATATAGGACAAGCCACTAAACTATTTTTATTTGAAAAGTAAATGAGGGATGCAAAGGTTACATATTTACCAAACTTAGATTACAATCTTATCCATGTTTAGACAGGAAAAATGTCTTGCAACTCCCAGCACGCTCCAGCCAGAATGCTGGGAATTACAGGATCCTTTTCCGTCTAAACATGCCTAGGATTCCACTTCTTGTTTATGAAAGACATGGTAGAGCTTCATTAGTGACTCCAAAAAAACAAATTTGTTCATTTTTAAACAAAAACCGACATTATTCCAGAAACAAAGTGGTGTTTCATCTGACAAATGAGAAGGCAACAAGTAAATACAACTGTACAAATGTTCATGTTTGCTGGAGTGACATTATGATCGTGTTTCCAGATGTCACTAGAAGTAACAGGCACTGCAGAGGTTGGAATTCAGAAAATAGTTACCGGCACAACCTCTGTTTTATTTCATGTACAGTATCCAGAATCAAGCAGGCAAAGCACTGGGCAAGAAACCTTGAAGCTGGTGTGAAGAATCCCAAGCATCAACATGTTCTTGTACAGAAATGCATCCAGATTATATCAGGAGGGCCATGTCCCCCCAGTTGCCATTTGTGGCATTACATATATTCACTAGAGTGTTTGGGGAAGGGGCATAGCTCAGTGGAAGAGGACCTGCTTTGCTTGAAGAAGAGTCAACACCTGCATCTCCAGGTAGGGCCAGGAAAGAACCCTGCCTGAAATTCTGGCAAGGCACTGTCAGTCTATGTCACCAGCACTCAGCTAGAAGTACCAATGCTCCATCAGAGTATATGGCAGCTTCTTATGTCCCACATGACGGCTGAAGCTGAGGGCCCCTCTTATCACATTACCTGTAGCACCATGGGAGCCTCTGTTGGATGAAGTCAGAAGCAACGCAGTAGTAAATGCTGCAGCTGTTTCCCATGCCAGCTTAGCCCCAGTTCTCAGGAGAAGCTATCCCTCACACACGAAAGACAGGAAATATGTTCCCCACAATCACAGAATCCCAAACTTCCCAAATGGCACAGGAGACAGCGAGGCGACATTTACTGCTCCCACTCCACTGAAGGCAACACCACAAGGGTCCTACTCTTGGGCTGCTCATCGCTGTAAGTAATGCTGTAGAGGTGCAGTGACGGTTTTCACAATTATCACTTTGCAAACAAGTCAAAAGACATGCACCTTTCAGATTATCTTTGAAGGATGACTGAAAAGATAGGCCCCAAAGGGAAGCTGCCAATATTTGCTTCTTGTTCCATCCTGCAACACATAATTAGTTTAACTTACTCTTTCTGAAACTTTAGCTGTATAGGGTGGTAGTGCTGTATGGTATCAAGGAGTTCCACTTTACCATTCGTCTGTGATACAACAAAAGCATTCACAAAAAGGTTACCACACAATGAACATAAACTACAGCCACTATCTATTGTTGCCTCCTATTTATAAAGCCTTCCATGGCTTGGGACCACTGTACCTGTTGGACTGTGTCTCCAAACCGTAATCGAGTCCGATATGATGCTCAACCTCTTGAGCCTTTCTCTAAGTGCCAACTCCATGAGAAGCTCAGAGGATGGCAACAAGAGGGAGGGCTTTCTCTGTGGTGGCCCCCTTCTATGGAACAACCTCCATACTGTGGTCTGCCTGGTGACAACTTTGTCATCTTTGTAGTGCCAGAATAAAACAGCCCTAGCATAAGCTGAGGTTTTTAAAGGCATACTTGATATGAGGTTTGAGGAGATGACCCAGCCAAAGTAATTTTGCTTTTACAGGGCCATTCCTCACTGTTTACATTTCTTTAATGCTTCTTTGTCAAGATTTTATTGTATTTTTACTGTATTTCCACCCTGTTGTAAACTGCCTAGAGAGCTTCTGCTAAGGGGTGTTAAGAAGTGAAATAAATCATCGTCATATTCATCATCACCTACCCTTGCCAAATCCACCCATATAAATATGTAATGTGGCAGTTTTCCTTTGCTAACTAGAAGAAGACAATACTGGATGCAGAAGGGGTTGACAAAGCGGAGAGCACACACAAGAGAAAGAAAGGACCTAAAACAACATTGGAAGCCAAAATGCATGGTTGTGTATTTTGATTTAAGTATCAGCTTCTACTGAACAAGAACACTAAACAATTCATTCTTGGCCCAAGCAAGGTTGTCTTCCATTTCTGCCCCTCCCACCCCACCTCTGGATTGTCTCTTCATGTCCCTTCCATTATTTCTTACTTCTTCCACATTCTCGGTAATGCAGAAAAGCAGCTGCAAAAAGCCTCCTGATTGCTCCCACTAGCAGCTCTCCATCTGGACACACCTTAAGACAAACGACCAAAACCCGAGCTCAACACTGTACACTGGAAAACTACCAAGGTATCCTTTGTGCACAGAAACTCTCACATCTTCCCTCTTTAACCAGGATGATTCTGAATACAGGAGACCAGTTAAGGGTCTCCAGGTTCTGTGGTCTTAAAGGTTTGTTCAGCATTACCAACTCTCTGTTATGTGCGTGCATGTGTACATGTGAACAGTACATATAAATATGTAATGTGCAATCCCTTACATTCACTACTTTTCATGAAACTTTATATAAATAAAGTTCTTCAAAAAGAGTTTCCTAGATCAAATACATTCAGCATTAACAGCTTTGGTCAAGCTCCCAAAGCCAAGTTTTGTCTGATGCAACAACAAGAGTTGGTGTGTGATATGAGTTGAAGGTTAAGTGCTACCATTATGCTTCTATCTGCAATAAGCTTCCCATCCTGCTTTTAAACAGAGAAGGCGCATACATCTTCCGAAATGGTTGGCTAGAGAAGTGGGGAGTGAGGAGAAAGAAGGCTGTAAACACACCGGACACATCCAAACATGTTGCTAAGTGTTCTGTCACAAATGTGGTGGTTCAGTTAAAGCTCAAAATGTAATAATCACAAAAAAACCACAACCTAGTTCAGCTGTGGGTGAGCAGGGAACCAGTGGGATGCGGGGAGACAGGAAGAAATGATTATCAAAAGGCACTTCAGGTTTTTATACTGTGACTGGATTCAGGCAACACAAGAACCCTTACTCCAAAAGTGTGTAAGGGTTGGTCATGGGCTGTTGTTGAACTGTGGCTTGTTGTTCAAATGCACATTCATTGACTAAGCACAGCCAAGATAACAAACCTCGGCAAACACCTCCCAGCCTAACAACAAGCCATAGGTTCGCTTCATGAGTTGTTCATGTCCAACAAGCCAGTGTTTGCTGGCACAGCTGCTTTCAGACAACACAATAATCCACGTTTCAACAACAATGCACACTCAACCCTTGACAGTGGGTACCCAGTCATTAACTGAAGCATAGTCCACCGTGAGTTACTCAGGCAAAGATCCACCACAGAATGGTATTGTGCTTTACACAGTTCCTGTGTGTTCCAGATGTGGGATATAGAGGAAAATTTAGGGGTCCAAACAGCATACACTTCCATGTCCCCATGTCCCTCCTTCGAAAAAACAAGCAGAAAAGAAAGGGTATCTCTGTCAACCAAACATTAGAGCACCTAGCAAAAACAGCAAACTGATTTGACATTTAGTTTTGTTTCCGTTTGTTTGTTTACATCTAGTAATGTTACAGTAGGGTTGATTTTCCAGTCTTATTATTACTGGAGGTCTGATCTGCAGTCCCAAGCACACTAGGCAGAGAGGTGAGCTTCAAAAGGGACTGGCTCCTTTCTAAGCATGGGACTAACCATTTCCCTGGATGTGAATACTGTTCAGAGGGATACCAAGAGGCACAACATAACAGGATTTATAGGAACAGCTGCTCTTCCTGGGGAGTTCAATTTGTGCCTGATCTCAGTCAGAGCTTTCCTAACAAGTCTGAGATGTCAGAGCAGCTGCAGGAAACCCAAGGACCCTCAGATCCTTTCATTAGCACAGGAGCAAATGAAAACAAACACATGTAAAGTGATTCCTTTAGTGCAAAGTATTTCGTTTGACTTTACTGTGATGCCTCCTCACTGCCACCACTTCCAAGCAACTCTTCCGAAGCAAACAAAGGAAAAAATCTCCCCCACCCCTGTCATATAGCTGCCTGAGAGTGATAACAGGTCTGCAGCTAGAAGGTTACTAATCAGCCTTCTTTCTGTCTCTCTCTCCCCGAACCATAAAATGCTACGACAACCTTTCCATGTGTTGTGAAAGAGAGAGAGAGGGAGATGCACATGGGATGTGGCTGCTGTCCAAGACAAACACCCTGTCTCAGCAAGTAGAAAAGCTGTAGAAAGCAGTGTAAATAAAGTAGAAATTTCTTTGGCTGGAAAAATAAATAGAACAACAATGGAACAGTACAAGAATGTCGAGTGATAATCCCCCAGTATGACTAGAAGAAAGTTTGTCAATTATTTCCCTTATCCAGATATTCCAAACAAGTGTGTACATCCCATTATTCCCAGGATAGTCTGCCTGCAGTGTTTAATAGATAGAAAACTAGGTTTTGACCACTTTCTCCCCCTGCAGCCTTTAAACAGTTTCCACCCAACTCAGCAACATTAATAACTAAAGGCAACTTTGATACAATTTAACACTGATGCACTCATAGCCCCAAACAGCTGAACACAGCAATACATAAAGTCATAGCAAAGCCCCGCCAAAATGAAACTTGCCTCTCCTCCATGCCCATCGAATATCCCAAATATGGAAGGATGAGTCTTGTTCACGAGGTCAGTGATGACTTCAAACCTGTCCTCCATGTGGTCCCTCCGCCCTTGGATGGAGTACACAGCCACATTGTGGTTCTTAAACTCCCAGGTCTTGGAGAATTCAGCATCCAGAACATCCAGACCACCAAGCCGGTCATTCTGCATGATCTCGGCCACTTTGCCCTTCACCATCTTCACAGCATCCCTGCTGGACTTGACGATGGTTTTCACTTCATCCGTATGGAAGAAGTAGCTCCAGAGGGCTAAGCTGATGCATAGCAGGAAGAGTGTCTCTGGTCTCAGCAAGAAGTAACGCATGATCCGACCCAGCAGAGAGAGCAAAGTCATTGTATCCTCTATCATTTATTACAGAAACAGAGGATCCCCCACACACACCATGCACCACACACCCTGATCGTTGGGATGGGTCTAAGAAGAAGGCAGCAAATCAGTGCATGCTCTGGTGATACAAACCCACTGAGGGCAGGGTTATTTGCTGCTGCTAAAACCGCTGCCGCCTCCTCTCTGCACACCACGGCTTCGGAGGGCTCAAGTCACAGATGGCTGGGGCAGCTCTGATGGCAAGTTGTCGAGATCAGCACACCGTGCAACCAAGGGCAGGCTTATCTGTCTCCTCTCTGGCTCTTGCCACTTCCGACAAGCATGCAGCTCCCAGGCAGACGGCTGAAGGAGATCAGCTGCAAAACAGCAAGCATCAGCACATGAGGGGACGAGCACTACAAAGCCAGCAGCCAGAGACCCAGCAGCCTCCGAACGCTCCTGCAAAGTGCTCTTGTTACAAGCCTTATACAGCCACAGTGGAGCAGAGAAGGATACGGTGCTCATACAAAAGGATCTTTCCGTCTTCACCTTTCCTTCGCTGCTTTTCCCAAGCACTCGCTCCAGCTGCCTCTGAAGTAGGACACTTGAGCAATTCATACCCTGCTAAGGCAACTTCACCCACATCACTTTCTCCAGCTGCCGCACAGAACAGATGCTATGGCAGGGTTCAGGGCGGAGAGATCAAGAAGCCCGAAAGCTCCCCCACCAATAAAAACCCCTGAAAAAATGCCACAAGGCAAACAAATGCACGCTGCGAAACAAGGGACAATGAGGAGGAAGGCACACAAACCGCGGTCAGCACACTTTATACCACACGGATGGAAGCTGGACCCCCCCCCCCGCAAATTGACAGCTGCCCAGACAGGGCAGCAAACATCAGAATGGGAAGACAATGCCAATTGCTTCGAATGAGAAGTCAGATTACAGGGTTTCAAGGAAATAAATCATGGAAGCATTCTGCAAAAAGAAGGAACAAGACTTTGAAACAGGGCCAACCTGATAGGGAACGAACCCGGAGTTCCTCCGGCAATCCTGGGCACAGCTCGGGCACCAACGCTGTCCCACCCACGACCTTTTCCTTCCCAACCCTATTGGCATTTAGCAGGACCGAGCACATCCCTTCCTTGCCCCCCCTGCAGCCCGTTTGCTCCCCCTTTCTCCACCCCTTATCAGACCTTTGAAACTTTTTTACGGGCATCTCCTTCGAGTGAAGACCTCTCTGCGTCCGGCACTGGCGTTATACCGCAGGCCACGGAGGGCTGCCCACGCGCACCTCGGGACGCTCGGAGAGGGATGGGCAGAAGGGATGTGGCGTGGGGACGGGCGCCCCTGAGCCAGCCCCCCACCTGCTCCTTGCTGCCGCCGGAGGGACTGGTGCAGAGATTTACATGCTACGGAGACTCCGCGGGAAAGGCGGGCAGGCAGGCGAGCAAGGGCGCCTCGTGCCGCTTCTCCATTGCTGCAAAAGGCGCGCGGCACGTTCGCCTCCAGAAGCGGGTCGGGGCCGGCCGGCCGGCCGGCTCCCCTGCACTCCTCGCGGCTCGTATTACACACACGCGCGCGCCGCCCTCCCTCGGGCCTCCGTCTCGATGCGGGAGGCCCGAGACCCCCCGCCGCTCTCCTGCCGTCCGTCTCCCGCCCACCGCCGCCCTCCCCGCGGGTGCTGTCACCTGCAGGGCCGCCCGCAAGGTACCTGTCGCCCCTTTCCTTTCGCTCCTGTCCCTCCCACTGGGCTGGGCTCGCCTGCCGCCCGTGCCGCCTCTCCGACCTGCCCTTGCCTACAAATCCCGGTGGCCCCAGCGCCCAAGAGCTCTGCTATGATTGACAAGCAACCTGCGCCAAGGGGTTTCTGGGGCTTGTAGTCCTCAAAAGCAGGCATGCTCTCGCGCGCCCTCTGCCGATGCGTATCGCAGCCTTGGCTTGAAAAACCGAGGATGGGTCTTAGCAGTGGAGGTTGGGTGGGTTGGGCACCCCATTAAATTTATTTTTCTTTCTCAAAGCGTAGTTTGTTATTTATACTCATAGTGTTGTTTGAGCCATTTTCACTGTTTTGTCAGCTGTGCTAAATAGTAGACATGGAATCTGTAAACATTTGAAATCACATTCAATATATTCAATATGTTTTGTGTTTTCCCTGATAATGCCCTTCCAAACAACCTGATGGAGACTTCTGGAGACTTCAGAAAGTTTCCTACTGCTGAAACAATAAACATGTGCACAATAAAAACGTATAAACAGCTGTTTATAAATTGAAAATCCAAATTTTGATTCCATCGAATGTAACTGGAACTGAGTTTCCACAAGTTGCCTGTCATGACAAGAGGCCAAGAGATACAACTTCATGCCATGCAGCACTTATCTGACTTCTGGTCACCCTGAATGAGGTTTATAAACTGGAGATATATATGGCTGGGTGCTGAATTGCATCTTTCCCATATGCATCTCCCACAAGGTGCCCGAGTGAAGCACTGCCTTTTAGTGCCACCTTTACTGGGGTTCAAAAGAATGGCTCTGTGTCTCAAAGCTGAACCCACTCTTCTGCCTTGTACCAAGGGAGAGTTACTTTTCCTTTGGGGAGGTTTTCAACCACTTAACTGAGGCTTCCGCTTCAGGATTTTTTGTGGTATCAAGACTCACCCCTTTACTGAGGATTTTTACTGGGGGTTTTCTTTCCTTTCTCTATTTTACATTACCTAACCACAAGATGGTGCTGTGGTAAGGCAGAATTGCATTAAAACAGTGTTTCATTGCATGATTTCTAAATAGTACACTTTACACTTTCCTTGCTCTAAAACTCTAAAAAGAAAAGCTGCAGAAATACTTGCAAAGCATGAGAGAGGCCCTGGGGGAAGACAACTTCATGCAAACTACCATGAGGGAGGAATTATGGGCACACAATAAATGTCTTGAGTAGAAACCCCCTTTTGACAACTGTTTGGTGTCCAGCCATGCTAACTATGGCACCGATTTTGTGAAGAGGCGAGCCTCATTGCCACTTTTGGGATTGCCCACAATAGTATCTCAGAATTTCAAATGTGCTCATCAGCCCAAACAGGTTGAAGTCCATGCCATACCCATGCTCTTTCTTGGAGATGTGGGGAGCTGGAATGTCTTTACAAATCCCCTGTCCAAATGATGTCAACAGAAAGGAAATTGCTTACGCCAGGTGTAGGGCATTGCCATGAGCTGAATGAGTCAGCTCCCCTCTTGAGTCACCTGCCCATGTCTCTATGCTGTTTCAGACACTCTAGCAGTATATTTTGCTGGAGAAACACCTCCGCTGTGAACTCTTCTACTGCCATACTTGAGGAGTGCCACTGGCATGTCTATAACGGCAGGATCATACTCCAGTTCTGCTTCTTCCAGATCCTAGATTCTGTCGGCAGCAGAACTTGATAACAAGATGCTCTAAAACCCCATTCATTTCTATAGGAACCAGAAATAAGCACATGTTTAAGACAAAGTCGCCCATTTAACACATCAAATGGACTTGAAAGTTTCATTTTGGCTGGACTGTGGCCTATATTTATTGCAAGGAACCAACAGTCATGTTAAAAGGCTTCAGAATGATTCATTGCAAAGAGGATAATGTGGTAACCTCTGGGAGTTTTCTGAACACTGAAGTGTGTGTGTCTGTGTGTGTGTTAATGCAAGCTCTTTAGAGGAAAATGTCACGGAAAATGTCATTTTTAGGGTTGATGACAGATTCAAGCAAAGAGCAGGCATATAAAAATAACAAGCACTATTTTAAGGACACTTGTAAGTTCACTGGTTCATATAATTATCTTCCACTCAGTTCTTTTTACATCATCTTTAGCTCTTTTATCTGAGCAGGTCAGCCAACACTTGTTAATTAGAGAAAATGAACCTGAAAACTAGTAATTGGTTTTGTTTTTGTATATGAACAGGTCAGCCTCAAAAAGAGAGTTTGCTAATAAACAGAGATAGCTACCTTGCTATGTCAAAGGAAGAGAATTATCCCATCAAGTTTTATGTTCTTTTTTATTTACTTGATATATAGATAAGTTTACTGTTATGCCCTTGCAGCCTAACCATCCAAGCAGAGATCATTTTAGGGTTGCAAGCATTTACCCAGGGTTTTGGTTCCCTTCAGATGAGGTCACTGGGGGGTTATAGTGGATTGTAATGTTTATATTTGGTTGCAAATATAGAGGTTCAACAGCTGTGGAGAGTCACAGCATCCAACAACTACTGGTTCTCATCTATTTTCTAGGAGTCTTGAACTCTAAAAATGCTTCCAGAGCTCAAATTAGAACTAACTCAAGCTGTTTGCTTTGTTGATTCATTAATAGTGGATTCATTCTTTGTTAAGGGAGATGCACACTTTAACATGGTGAGAAGGTATAAGAGTAGCCAAGAACTATACCACCAGGAGACCATGTGGTATCCTAATAAGATCATCCAAGGCAGAATGGACAAAGCTGAGATGCCAAACCAAGTTGCATCCACCTTCTCCAGAAGTAATGGACACATCAGCAAAACAGAATGGACATCTCTAATGGGGTTGGGGACAGAGAAACTCCTGAAGGGCAGCTACTGGGAAGCAGTAGCTGAAGGCAACACTGGTGGAGAATCTTTCACACATGACAACAGTGATGCTTAAGCTAATGCTGGTCAGTATTGTGCAGAAAAAGACAGTGGTAAACCACTTCTCAGTCTTCTTACCTTCAAAAACCTATGATGAAACAATTCAAAATGAAACAAGGGTTTGTGCCCGAACATGAGACTCTCAGGTCATAAGACACTCAACTAGCTGCTGCAGAAGGGAAAAGGACAAGAATGAATAGAGCTGTCACTAATGATGCAACTAAATTGAAAGTTGGGAAGGATTTCATGTTGCTGATCACATTTAATGACAACCCAGATATAACAACCTAGGAACAAACCATGAGTTCCCATCCTGGGTTAACAACTGATAGTTCATAGTTCCATGTTTGCACATAACAACCCATGATTCAGGAACTCATATACAATCCAAAGATCCTGGTTCAGTCCCTGGCATCTATTTTTTAAAGAGAACAGTCATCATGAGCTGCAAAAGATCTCCGAAAGATCTGACCTGTTGCCAGTCCAAGTAGGTAATACTGAGTTAGATAAATCAATAGACAGAACTGATAGAGGATCACTTCCTCTCTCACATCCCACAATTAAGCTATGTGCATAGCACAAGAGTTGGGCAAGGACATTTCCACAGTGCCAGCAACAGGACCTGCAGGCCAGATCAGGCCCACAGTTGGTGGAGGTGGGGGGGCCTGCCCCCGCAAACCTTTGCCCTCCTCTATTTTTTTTTAAACAAATAATTAAATATATTGTGGAAATTTCAGAAAATCAAAATTTTAGAAAACCAATTGGGGTAGTGCCATGGCAGTACACATCCAATATTTCAAACAGTATATACAATTGAGGCTATACCTGAAATGAAGGGATATTTTGACTTAGGCTAACAGTTATTCAGAATAGCAGTGTTGTTTGAAATTTGTTACCTTATCTCCAAGTCATCCATGGATTGGTCCTCCAACACATTGATGAAAAATATACATCAACAACTAAAGAGAGGCTACATATTGCCTTTGTTGAATCTGATTTCCTCCTAAATCCCAAAAATAAGTTGCGTGAAAAGCAAAAAGCTACTCCAACAAAAGACTGATTATTATTTTGAGCAGTCTCTCTGAAAACACTTATTTGAAGGTTACATACAATCATGCTGGGCATTCAACAGGAATGATACCTGCATATAATGGAGTAAGACAAGGGTGCATTTTGCCCCCCCCCCACTCCCATTCTGTTTAATTTTTATAATAATTCTTTACTCCATACTTTGAAAAGGGTAAATTCACATGCTTCCGAACTGGCAAACAGACCCCTGTGAGCACTTTTACATGCTGATGATAAAATACTCCTATCATTCTCCAGCATAAGCTTGAAGCATCTTCTAAGTGCCTTAGAACAGGTCAGCAAGCAGGTGTGAGGATATAACAGAAGATCAGAAAGGCCAGATCCACTTTCTTTAATAGGAAATTGTGTGGTTTTCAAGTATATTTGCGGAGGAAAGGAACTCCATAAAAATCTCTTCTGCTTATTTAAATTCCTTAGCCCTTTGACATTCCAGGAAATTGTGTTAAACACTGAAAACAAAATGACATATTGATAGTCTCTTCACACATACAAATCTTGATAGGTTTGCCCTAGCAACCTTTTCCAGAATGGTGCAACATAAAAGTCTTTATTTCAGTCATACATTTCAGTGACTCTTCAAACAAACAACTCACACTAGTATTTATTATATTGGACCATACCAAAACTATAGGATTATAAAGAATTGCAATACAGACTTGAAATAATGGAATGAGATGAAATGAAATGAAAATCTGGTAACTCAAATAGTTCCCACATCCCATAAAGAACCCTCCTCCCAAATATAATAAGCATTGTATAAAAATAAAACCAAAACCACAATTTATGACTGAACAGAAACAAGCAAGCAAAAAATCTAGAAAAACTTTTTTCTTCATTTAGGAAAAAGAAAGAAAATGCACAGGTATAAGATGGGGGTTTGCAATAGTATATATAAAAGGTTTTGGAAGTTGTAGCTCATCACAGACTGCATATGATTCAGAAGTGTGATGTGGTGTCAAAAACAGCAAATGTAATTTTAGGGTGCATCAATAGAAGCATAGTTTCAAAAATACATGACGTGATTGTTCTACTCTGCTTTGCTGCTGTGAGCCATTCTGTGTAAGGGTTGCGTGAAGGGCAACAAAGATGATCAGGGACTTGAAACTAAGTCCCATGAGGAAAGATTGGAGGAACTGGGTATTGTCTCAATTAGCAGGCCAAGGAGAATGCACGTTCGGATTCACATGGAAGATGCTGCACTCAGTCTCAGCAGTTTATTGGGAGAACACCCAGATACCCCTCTCTGACAGAGAAAACAACAGCACTTTTGGGTAGTCAGTTTACTGAACTGACTATGAGCTTTCCAGAGCATATACAGAGTTTATGTAAGTTGTGGGTCACTTACACAGTTTCAGGGTGGTGATGAGATATGGATGAGGACATTGCAAGTACAAGTAGGACAATGCAAGTACAAATAGGACAGTGTAAAGGTTACATCAGAAAGGACTTTGCAAATGGTACAGCAATACAAAATTATACGGATTATAACAGGTCCTGAGTACAGGGTTTAACATCCAGAGGGAGGTGATTACATTAGCACAAAGAGAATCTATTCAGCACTGCATCCCACAACCCAAGAGCTTGCAGGAAACTTTGTTTTACTTTCCATTGCACAGTAGAAGAGGAATGTATCAATTTGCTTAATTGGCTAGCTCAAGGCACACTTGAGCATTCCTGAACAGATTACATATTCTCTCCAATGGATACTTTGTATCACATAGCCTCTGGCACATGTACCAGTTGCTCTGCAAGAAAATGGATGAATACTGGAACTCCCAGAGCTTTCTGCTTTCCCAGACATATGGAGCTGGGCAAAAAGTTCTAGTCCATCCGAGTAGAGAGGAGTAGAAGCACTGCTGCCAGATTTTATATTAAAAGAAACACAAAAGGATATTTTTTTATCTGAAGCCTTTATTTGGACTTTCTCAACAGTATGTTTAGCAATTTTTAATTTTAATTAATCTGATTTTAATGTGGGGTTTTATTGTATAGAAAATCAATTTGCTTCACTGCATTTTATTGTAAGACCGTCCTGAGACCTTGTTAGTGGATGTATATAAAAGTTTTAACTAAATAAATAAATAAAACTTTCAAGTCTCTAAAGGAAGAGTGCTGCAACCAATGCTCAGTCATCCAGGTCTGTAGCACCAGAAGCAACAGTCTTAAGTTACTGGAAAGCAGGTTTTCATTGATCTTTGGGAAAAATGTCTTGATGATCAGCCCATGGAACCAGCTGCCTGTCCATCACTAGACGTCTTCAAGCATAGACTGGACAGCAATCTGACAGTGATACTTTAGAATGGATTCCTGCATTTAACAGGCGGCCAGACTCAGTGGCTTAATGGCCCTTTCCTACTGTTAAATTGAAGATGCTTAGTGAAACATTTGAATATACATAAATGGTTGCATGACTTCAAAAATAAGGGTTAAATGCAAGAGCTGATATTCTTCTCTTTAAAAGGCCAAATAAGCTTCCATCCCACTTCCCCTCGCCTGCAAGCTTTTCAGGATGGCTACCAGCCTCGATGGGAGCATATACATGGCTGATGGTGGTGGGGCAGACTGTCATACTAGAACCAGGGTTTTAATCCATACTTGGCCACTGAATTCACTTCCCTCTTAGCACAATATACCTCACAGGCTTATTGATGGAATTAAATGGGAGGTTGGAAAAACTGAGCTCTTTGGAGAAAGGGTGAGATAAAAATGTGATGAAAATGTAATGAATCAATATAAATTATAAACAGCAATCATCAAGATGGGAAGGATTTGAATAACAATGGATCTTTGATGATATTAGAAGTTTAACCTTGGGTACAGCCTCTTTTCTGGAGTTGAAACAGATCGTCACCTCTGCCTGGTTTTGTGCTATATGTTGCAGGGTGAACCTTACTTGAATTGTTTATTGTATTAGTGCCCTGCTTAGATTCATGCAACATGCCTGCATCTGCTCCAGCAACATTTGTTTCAAAATTATTGTGTTTGTTTTCTTTACTAACTACTGCATTTGTGGCCTCTCTTGGTAATATATAATTGAATTAAATTCTATGTTTAACAAAAGCTTTAATAAAATACATCCTGAAATGTGGAGAAGAATGTACATAATTGCCAATCAATTCACAGCTTGCATAACCTGCATTACAATGAAATATAAATGGATTTGGTACCCAGAGGATGTCTCCTGGTTGTATATGAAAGTTATGTTCATATTCATCTTGGTTCTAATTCACACCGCAGATGTGTGTAAAAAAACACACATTTCCAGTAATTCTGTGAATCATGTTTTCTGAGCTGCATTGTGTAAGTGATGGGATAAAACACATTTCTTGTCTTTGCAGTTAGGGTGATTAATATTCAGGACAATACACACACATTTTTGATTCAATGTGGAGAGCTGATATTTTTGGGTCTGACAAAGTGAAGGAAGGCCATGTTTTCATACAAGTATCTCTTCTTTACTAATCCACTGCAGACTCATTAGGAATATAGGAATCTGCTTTTTATCAGGTCAGAACTTTGGAAGTAGTACTGTCTTCTAAATGGGTAAAAGGAAAGAAATGGAATGCCTACTGAAGTGCTTCACTGTGCCTAGAGAAAGGACTCCAAGGACATCAGAAAGCATGGCTAATCTAATTTCATTTTTTGACTGGGTAACTTCCCAAATGGACTATGAGAATTCTGTGGACTTAATCTACCTAGACTTCAGCAAAGCCTTTGACAAAGTGCTCCATGACATCCTGATTACTGAACTAGCAAAAAGTGGGCCAGAGGGAGCACCTATTAGGTGGATCCACAAGTGCCTGCAAGATCAGGTTCAAAGAGTGCCCTAAATGACACATTCTCAAACTGGGGAGTGGTGAGAAGTCAGGGCTGCAGGGTTCTGTTCTGGGACCAGTACTCTTCAACATATTTATTATTCCTACTTTTATAAGGAAGTGCAAGGAAAGGTAATTAAATTTGCAGATGACTCAGAGCTGGGTGGAATAGCAAATACCCTGGAAGTCAGAAATAAAATACAGAAAAGATTAAGAGAACTAGGCATGTTCAGCCCCCAGAAGAGAAGACTGAAATATGGCATGATAGCACTCTACAAGTACCTAAAAGGCTGTCACAGAGAAGAAGGACAATATCTCGTCTTGTCCATTCCAGACTGCAGGACATGGAATAATGGACTTAGGATAAAAAGCCCACATTTAGACTAAACACCAGGAAGAATTTCCTCACTGTCGGAGCAGTATGACAATGGAACCTATTACCTAGGAAAGTTGTGGGCTGGAGACATTCAAAAAGCATCTGGACAGCCATCTGAATGGGATAGTGTAACTTAGTGTCCTACAATAGCAGGGGTTAGACCAATGGTCCATTCCAACTCTACTATTCTGTGATTCTATGACTTTGGAGGAAAGGGGCAGGACTTCAAGAAGGAAGGGCATGCCTCTGATATTATCTGACCTTGGAGGGGCAATCTGGCCCTGGGACTGGATAAATGGACCTTCTCCATGCAAAGCATGGGTTGTGCTCCATTACTCAGCAGAAGCTCTTCTTACTGGCTTATGATCAAATTGCCTGACTGCATAAGGACTGGAAAGCTCTCGTGAGATATGCATAGCCTAGGCAGTCCCAGAAAAACTGCCAAGTTGATCACAAATAATGGAATATTCCTCCTCTTAAAAAAAGTAAGACTCCCATCTTCTCTTCCCTCTTTTGGCACTGTCAACTGTCCTGACTCACATCAGTTGGAGGCGGCAGCAGCATGAACAGTGTGCTTCCCACCCATCAGTTGCCCTGCCCTATACAATCTGGGACCGAGCTAACTGATAACTGCATTCTCCCATAGGAGTTCATCCAGGTTTTATGATCATTACAGGAGGAGTTTCTGTGAATGCCACCATCATCAGAGGCTCATATAGAGACGGCCTTCTCCCAGGATCTGGAACTCCCTGAGAAGGCCAGAAGGTCAGCTAGTTTGGTTGCCTCTCCATGGTTCTTCCTCCAACAGGAAAAGGCATTTCCATTCAAGCAGGTCTTTGGCAAAAAAGCTGTTCTCTTGCTGTTGGTGTGGTTTCCTTCTTTTATTATGTTTTTAACTTATTCAGTGCAATTTCTGTATGAAATTATTTTGTTTTTCATCTGGATTTTACTTGAATGCCATTTTTGCAGAAATGCAAATATAAAGAAAGAAATAAAATAGATAATGAAATAAGACTGGAAGAACTTTCCATCCAAATTCCTGATCTCATTTTTTTAAAAGTATAAAAAAATGAATGGAGAGCTTTATGTCCCACTGTTTTCCTCTATGCTCTTGAGACTGTGAAAGAGTGGGACTGGTCCTGCCTATCCTACCTGAAAATATTAAGATACCAAAGGATTAGCAGACTGGATAATCTAACATTACTTTAATATGTAATTCTGTAATTTAATCTGCTCCAGCCATCATTACAGTGATATAAAATATTAGTCAGCCATTCTGACTTCTTCCAATTATATTACAGTAAGCAATGGACTTGTGTTTTCAGTCCACTGCAGGTGTTCGTTTTTCACAACAAACATTAGAAATCATTACACATTAGATACTCTGGTATTATGAGACCACAAGTATGATAGTTATTCCATGATACTATATTTTATATTGAGATTAAATATCTTTGAGCATTTTCAAATTTCAATTTTAGAAAACTTTCATTCCAGTTAATTCTGGTAATTAATTGTTGGTTTTGATAATAATCAGAATCCAGTGGCACAAAATGCCATTATGTTCTTTGCTGCATTCTCTGCTGAGACATGGGGTTTGATTTCCTAAATAGGAATTAAAGCAGGTGTGAAGTTAATTTTAATGATAATCATTTCATTTACTCTGGGTGCTATTGAAGACATCATTATTTCACCCTGGAGAAAATCTGTGAAAGTGAAATCTATAATCTTTGTCAATTACAGTGCAGCATTTGAGACTGATGAAAACCAATTGGCAGCAACCCAAGAAAAACTTTTTCCTGTATGGAACAATAACAATACTCCAATACTCATTGGATGGGGTACAGGCATTACCCATAGAAACCTGGGGTCAAAATTATAGTTTAACCAAGGCAATTTATCTATTGACGAACATGTAAAAATCTGAATGTGATGGTGCTGGAACCTTCTAAGCACTCTCTTCAGGAACTCCCAGATTTGATGGCTCAGCAATATTACTGTGGATCTAGGCCTCATTGTGGGCCACCTAAAGAGAAGGAAGGACTCAATGGAAAAGACCCTGATGCTGGGAATGATTGAAGGCAAAAGGAGAAGGGGATGGCAGAGGTTGAGGTGGCTGGATGGGGTAACTGGAGAGGTGGATGTGGGGTTGGGTGGACTCTGGGGAATGGTGGAGGACAGAAGAACCTGGAGGAATGTTGTCCATGAGGTCATGAAGAGTCAGGCATGACTTTGTGACTGAACAACAACAGGCCTCATCTAGGCATCTTGGTCAGGAATCCTCAGTTCATGCTTCCCAGCTAAATTTGAAGAAAAATACAAAGCAGTAAAGGAAGGGGCAGGGAAAGGTATCAAAAGGCAGCATACATTCTGCTCTTATACTAATTTTGTCATATGCTAATAGTAATCTCCATTCTCCAAATGCCATATAGATGATATGGCATCATGCATGCACAGAATCCAGCTATCAGCAGTCTTGGAGAAAGCCAAGCATTTGCAATAGTGTGAAACATCTTTAGGGGGAAAAGATCCCAAAGTGAAGCCCAAGGGAAACAGACCATGATCAGTGGCCATGGAATGCTGAATCAGCTGCATGTAGCAGGTGCAATGAAATGAAACGTCTGGAGTCCAGAAAAGTAGCACTTCCCAGTGCTAGATTTTGTGGCAGGTCCCACTTGCACTATAAACTATAACATTTCTCTTGTTTTTTGTATAGAGAATCATATTTTAAGGTAAAATAACCTGACTTTTTTGTTTCTGTTTTTCCAGCTATGTGGATAAAATACAAGGATCATAAAGCAGTTTGTATAGGCATTCTTAAAAAAAAATCATTTTATATTGTATATGCATTCTCTTTTTTAATATGGCAACCAAATTCCAATCTGCAAAGTCCAGAGAAGGATCATTCTGTGATCATGGTGCAAAATAATACAGACATATTATTGATCATTTGTCATGTTTGCAATTCTTTTTAGGCCTGCAGGCATGTCAAAAGCACAAAGGAAATGAGTTGTGCTTCAAAGGGAGATTGAATTCAATATTACTAATTGATAATTATAGGCATCATTTTCTAAAGGAAATTATATTATAAGACTCGTTCCCCCTATGCCAAGCCACCCCCTCCAATGTAGATAATATACTGCTTGGAATAAATATGAAAACGTCATGGCAAGAGGGGATAGCAGAAGAATTTATGATTTGATCACTGCAGGTAACAACATTTATTTAATATGTTCATCTTTCTTTGACAGAAGAACCCAACAACTGTTAGAGCAATTGCCTCTGGTTCCAAGCACTAGAGGTTTATTCAAGGCCATTTGTCTCTGTTTGAGTGAGGATGGTATCTCTGTAAGTTCAAGTGATGTCCTACTGGAAATTGGTACAGGACATGCTAATGCCCAGTAGTTGCTGGTGCAGTAAAGAGAGGGATATATACACACCTACACCATAAACACTGTTGTGGAGTAGCCTTTTTCCTGTGAAACAGCTATCTTACTGCACATACTTCTGCCAATACAGACCTGGACTAGAGAATAGGTGCCTTTGCAAACAACAGTGCACCCAGTGGATGGCCCCTCTTCTGGCTCCCTTTTCCTTAGTCCACCCAGGAGTATCCCAGGGACTTCTCTGAGGAACCAACTGATCCCCTGCCCTATCCTCCGCTGGTATGACAAGCCCTTTCCTCACTAACTGCTCCTTTTCTTGTCCATTCAATTATTTTTTTATAATCAATGAAACCCACCCAAAACAAAGAAAAAGCAAACAAAACCCCCAAATCAACTCCCCCCCCCCCAAATCTCCTTTTGATTCTTGGAAAGTAAATATGCAATCCATCACACCCTGCATCTCCTTAATCACTGATTATGTCACTAAATTTTTAGACAGGCAATGCCATGGATTAGCATTAACACTGACTAAAGAAGCAGGAAAGGGAGAGAAAGAGAGTAAAAAGAAAAGAAAAGAAAAAAAAAACAAAGTCACAACGTAATGGAGCAAAAGAAAAAGTGGTGGTAGGTTCCAAACTTCATCTATTCAAACTATGTAAACCATGACTTGAATGCCTGGACCTTTCCAATCAGCTTCTGGAATGTGAAGAATGAAATTAAACTGAAGCTGCAAAATAGGTAGCTTGAAAGAAAAGATTCTGCAGTTTCTGCAGGGTTGAAACTTTTCAATTCACCACAGAATTCAGGAATAAACATAGCTGGAAATTTGGTATAGTAGATAAGCTTCGTATCTTCAGCCATTCTGTGAGATTTTACAAATGTTTCCTTTGTTCATATATTTCTTTTGTAAAACCCGGATAAAGCACGAGCTTATCATTTTCTGGAGCACAACAGAGAACAGAGCTCCCCCATTCTGCCTGGCTGGGTGGAAGAGATACTCTTTAGCTGATACATGCAGAAACTTGATGATAACAGCTCTCACGTTCTTTCCCCATGTAGGCCCAGGAATCCAATAAGCATACTCAATATCCAGATTAAAACATCCTTGTAATTTCAAAACTCGATGCAGGACCAAATCCACATAATCTGTCTGCCTTGCCTCCAAGGCTGCTTGCAAAGACTGAGCTCTCTCAAATTGGTTTGCTGCAGGGAAGCTTCCAAAAATGAAACATGAATGAAGACTCTATTGGGAGAGACAGGCATTTCCAGCTCGTGTCCAAGTTTGTGACTAGCATTTCCATCTTTGCAAAGGAACTGTCACTAGAATCCACAGATCTTTGTTGTAATTTAATTGTGTCATTTCAACTTCTTAGTTAACTCTAACAACATACTTTTCAGCAAAATAACCATTTCATCTCCTACTCCCCTTCTACCCCATTGTTTAATGAATTAGGTGGGGTTGGTAGAAGCCCAACACCATTCTTAGGTGTGGATGTAGCCATGGTCAAACATTCCTAAGTTCCCTTTATGCAAACACTCATAAATTCCAGGCAGTTGCAAAAATAAACAAAACAAAACAAAACAAAAAAAAAACAGAGAAATAATAAACTGGTCTTAATATTTTAAAAACTGAAGATCAGGAGACTGTAAGCTACGATAGACAACTTACATCTTTTCTAAAAACCAGGGTGTCTAGTTATATTAACTTATGCTAGTTATTTAAATTATTTACATTCAGTTTTTATTTTTTTTGTATTAAATTCTGTGAATTGTGGTAAATGCCTCAGAGACCTTTGGCTATGGGGCAAAATAGGAATAAATTAAATAATAACAAACAGTATATTTATTTATTTCTCCACTTGGGCCTACTAGTCAAAACTTTCTGGTTAGTTCACATTAAACCATTAGATGAGCTCAGTGCATATGATTTGAGCATCATAATATCAGATAATTCCCAAGTCCTGTTCTCACACTGGTCTTGTAACATTTCAGATTATATTGTCTCTTCTGTATAATGACAATAACATTAGACAAGCAATTGATTGATTGATCAATCTGGAAATGAATTGCATTATTTGCCTTACCCAGATAATCTCTTAATACGTACTTTATTGGAGCACCATAGGTGTGTGCCATAGGCAGAGGCAGTTAAATATTGGAAGACCCAGAAAGGGCAAAAAGTTTTGTTCCACATATCAGATTCTTGGATGCAGGAAACAAAATATGGAGGCACTGAGTTTGTTGGAACTTGTCCTTCCCCTGGTGCAACATGAAATATCACCCACATATTAATGTATGAACTACACCTTAATCTGGGAATAGCGTGCTGTACAACTGGGAATTGCTAATCTAGAAATATTTTTAAAGTTCCCAGAATGACTTAGGCAAGTTATGCATGGCCACATCATTGATCATCAGTCATGCCACAGTTGCTTTTCAGGGGCATACAGCAATCACATAAATATTGGTATTACAATTTGACTTGAAAATTGCAATTCCCAAGCAAAGACAGAAAGCATTGCATTTTCCCAGCCTTCAAATGTTGCAATTTGAGTGCCGTGAAAATGCAGCAACAGAAACACTATCTCTCAAAAAGCATTTGTTGTCATGTGCCAACAAATGAACTCTACCTGCATGTATTGCAAGAACCCCGCACAATCATCTGAACAAGGACATTCTTACCCACCTGCAGTGACTTGTTCTTTGAACTGTATGTGTACGTTGTCGTATTGGTGCTTGGTTGTTCCAACCAGGAGGGCTAATGAAATCTGACACTAAGAAAAACACCTATACACAGAGGTCACCTGTGCACGAAAGACAGCCAATATTTCACATGATGCTGTCAGATCTAATATTATCACCATCCAGAAATCCCTACTACCCATTTTGAAACTAGATAGTTTAGAAGGTTCCATTTGCCCTATATCTTTTCTCCTTTCCCAGCACTAGACGAAAGTGCTATATACAGCAAAACAAATCATGTTAATGTGTCATATTCATTTGTTGCATTATAAAAACTTCAAAAAATGCTCATACAGCTAATGGAAATTAGCCTCTTTCCTGAAAAGGAGTGATAATTCTTATTCATTCACAGTCCTAACATTGTGCTAGGGTGCCCATCGCCAAAAAAGAGGAAATGCTTCCCCAAACAAGAAGACAAAAGGGCTATTTTGCATAACATTTGCTTATGCTGATTTTTACGTGTGGTGCCCTGGTGCCCAGAGGTGCTGCAGCCATGGGTACAAGTCCAGGTGAAGTAGTGTCCAGAGGAATTGCCCCAAGGTTTCTTCCAAGGTGTCCTGGTGTAGTTTTCCCCTAACAAAGAAGGGAAAACCTGAGACAGGAAAAAGGAGCACTTTACCATGGACAAAGTGGATCTTCAAGGAAACAGGCAGACAGTTTGTGCAAGGCTATGCTAGCTAGACTATATTGTTCTTTTTGTTTGCCTTTTGCCACTGATAGGCTATTTTGAACTACAGTAATACCTCAGTTCACGAACGCTTCTGTTTGCAAACAATTCGTGAACAGAAAGTTCGGCAAAATTTTGCTTCCGTTTGCGAACTCCACATCGGGTGACAAACACGAATGCGGCCATCTTCCCCACTCTGACACGTGGTCACAGCTTCCTCTAGTTGAGATCGTGGTCACAGAATCTCCCTCCAAAGAGTAACCTCCTGTTCACCCACTTTCCTGTTCTCCATGCCAGAAGTCGCCTCAAGCAAGGTTGGTGTCCTCTCTCTTCATACGCTACTATACCGTACTGTACTTTGTTTTATATTTTTGTGGTTTAAAATGGTTCAGAATGGAGTAACCTTATTTACATTGAACCTTAAGAGGAAAATTTGACTCAGTTTGTGACCAATTTGGTTCACGGCCAGAATCGTGTAACAAATTAAGTTGGTGAACCGAGGTGTCACTGTACTTATTGCTGTGTGCTTACAACCTGACCATACCTTTCCCCAAAGATCATTGCTTCTTTTCAGTATCCTTAATAAGTCTTTTCCCTGTTTGGGGATAAAGAAAGAAAGCTCAGAAAGGAAAACACCACATTTTGGGCTCATGCGAAAGCATGTAAAACCTATGTTGCATGCCACATTCTGTGCAAAGCCTGTGATCTAGTTATGCTCCCCAATACACAAGCAGGTTCTAAAGAAACTGAATTCAAAGACACGTAGCAGGATCCTTGTCCAGTCATCCCCAAGGGACCAAGATGGCCTGCGAGCTGAGCAGACTGGCTGTGCTCTACTCTCAGTGGTGGCAGCTGGTACAAGTTTTGGTGTTGCTGCATCACTCCTTGCAACCTCATATGGAGTTATCTGCATGTACCAGGTCATCACACACTTAATTAAGTACTCCTTAATTATATGGTGCTGCTAAATCTTAGTACAACCGAAATTGGTGAGGATTTCATGGCAACATTCCTTTGCAGGCACCTCATTCAGCTGGTCCTGCATGTTCTGTTCTCCATGTGGGAGAGTCTGGGCAACTTCAGGGCTCCCCCTACTGGCCAAACACCAGAATAACAGCCCAGGTAGTTTCAGAGTTACTCCCAGACTCTGCTGCAGCCAGCAGGACCTTCATGAATGCCACTTGGGAGCCCTGGGGGAAGAGCTATTTAAGAAGTGGCTCCTCCCTCCAAAAGTTCTCTGCTCATTTTGACTATGCTTTCCTTGTTGCCCTGTTTGCTCCTGGTTGGACCTTGGCTTACTCTGGATAATGACTTGGATTTGGCTGGTGACTGGACTTGGGTCATATAGATGACTGACCGTATTATCTGGGTCTTTGTGCCTCTGCTCAGCTTTCTTGCACCTAGACCCTGGACTTTACACCTTGCAGGATTAGCTTCTTGAAGTTACAATATTTGGCAGAATATGGGCCTGTAATGAAAATGTTGTAGACCAAACATTGCCAACAGGGTAGGACCTGCCAAATGCCTAACCCAGACAACTTTAGACAAAGTTTCATTTCATGTTAGCCTTTGCCATTTTCACTTATGAAAAAAAGAGAAACTGAGATAGAAGGCAACCCTAAAAGTGCTCTGTAATGGAGATTGTTTAATATTGTTTCACGACAATGTTTGATCCCATTTTATTTACAATTAACCTTTACAATTTAATGAAGCAGAAACATTTCTCAGTTAAAATTGCTGAATATATGTACCACAACCTGTGAATTTTCATTAATTTATGAGCCATTATTCAATTAACTTTGAAATCCTTTTCTTCCTTTCAGTGTTCCAACCATTTGTCAGTCTACCGGATGATCATAAAGGTGCTCTGAACACTGATACTCCAAAGAGACCTATTGATTCAGGTGTACGGCAGACTCCGTATCACAGCTCATTTCATGTTTCATAAATTTTTAGATCAAGCGTTTGTCCCTGACATGCCTTCCAATGTGATTGACACACTAGACCTTCTTTCAAAGATAAATGAAATCACCTCACAGAACTGCACATTGTTAATCAAGTAAAAATGTTGTTCTGGAAAGACTTCCTTCCTGTCTTGCATTCTGAAGATGAATAAGGTTGAGTTCACCCCTTTCTCTTTAAACAGCAGTCATTTCCTCCCACTTTAAGATCTGCAATAAATGATCCACTTCACCACTGCTCACATAATGACTCTACTGGGGATCAAACTACTATTTACTTATCTCTGCTTTGTCCTCTGGCTGAGAAACCTCCCCACCCAAAGTTTTCCAATGTTCCCATGAACTGAACTAGGGAACATGTTGGTTATTGCATACCGTATTACTGTCCTCTCGGTCAGATGCATCTTGTCATTTGATTCAACTTTCAAAACTACTCCAAACTATGTGTTCTAATTCCAAGAAGCTTTTCCCCAAGAGGTTTTTTTTAATGTAAAGCAGCTGTTATTGGCTTCAAAGAGGAATAGAGGACAAGCTGAGTAGGGTTGGGAGCTGGTTTGATTGTTTCCTCATTTGCCATCCTCTTCTCAAAATGGCACCTGCCCCAAGCTATCTTTCGATCCATGAGGGAAAAGCATGCAGAAGTCTGGTCTGCCGCCCTCCTGCCCTCCCTCTCTGTGTGAACCTACAGTTCAGCTTCTTTGGTTTCTCAGGGAGTACTCTAGCAGTATTTATGCAAAACACATTTAACCGCATTGGGGCACATATTGGTGAATACAGTGCAGCTTTCACATTATCCTGTGTCGCCACATGTGCAGTTATGGGGACAGTAGGAAGAGTTGGAAAGGTGATATATCCATGAAAATGGCCCTTGAAAAATAATACTTGAATCCCTTCTCTCCTAATTATTAGCTATATAGGTGCCAATAAGAAAATTTTAGAGATTTTTTTAAGGGGGGCAAGGACATCTCCTCCTGTCCCCTCAGAAACATTATTAAGGGATAAAAGTAATAGGGAGAGAAAAGAGGGTGGTTGTGGTGCTGCTTACCCCACACCTCCATGGGGTAGAACAAGTGGGATCAGGATGCATTTCTTTCTACTCGCAAGTGTTTTGAGTGCAGCTCCTCTCTCTTTCTGACTTTCCTAATAGTAAGTGACCATGTGGTCTAAGTATAGTGAGGACCCATCAGCATTCTGTAAACAAGAAAAAGTACACCTGCATTACAGCCCTTCTTTTATCATTTCCCCCATCTTTGGAACAATCTCTCTGCTACAACCTGTATGGTGCCACATTTACCACCTTTTCAGTGCTGGGTCAAGACCCTTCTGTGTGGATGCCCTTAAAGATCTCCATTGTTATCCAGGGGTCTGAAGGGATTATCCTGGTAAGTCTTCTTCCTGTGTCTTTTAAATTGTACTTTATTGTATTCCAAGCTATTTTAAATTACCTTTAACATTTTAATATTATTGCTTTATGTTATTACTAGTATATTATATTGTTTTGTCTTATACCTTGTTGCAAACTGTTCAGAGAGCTTCATAATAATAATAAAAACTCCACAACCCCACCCCAATTTTACTTTATGCTCTTCCTCTGAAAATGGCTTTGAAATTAGGAAGGAAATTCATTATGTAAAGGAAAGTCAATGACAACAACTAAGAGAAACAGCTTGAGTTTGAAGTTATATAACTGATGCATTTTCACTTCAAATTTTAATTAATGGTAATTTGCTGGAGGCTTTTATTTGTCAGGTTTGAAATTTAGTTCATCCTGTTTTAGAATTAACAGGGTTTTTTGCATTTTATTTCCATTCTAAAGCCTTGGAGAAATGAGACCATACATAGAGTTGATTTTGAGGTTTGGTTTAATCAGGGGCATAAATATAGGAAAAAAGTCACAGGTTTGCATCTGTTCAAACCTTTTGTGAATGGGGCTTCTTTGAAAATCAACAACTTCTTATATATTGTTTGTTGTCTGACCATGAGAAAGACAGGCAACACCAGAAAGTAGTGTTTTATTTGTGGAAACCGATTGTGGAACACGCTCCCCAGAAAAGTTCACCTGGCACCAACACTTCTATCTTTTTGGCGCCAGGCAAACCCTTTTTATTCTCCTGGTATTTTAATTATTAATTTGTTTTAGTAGAGGATTTACATTTTAATCATTGGATGCTGGACAATTGTTGTTATTCTTGTTTTTGTTTTGTTTGTCTGCTGTAAACCGTCCAGAGACTTAAGTACAGGATGGTATAGAAAAGTTTTAAATAAATAAATAAATTTAAAAATACTGGGCAAATAAAACATTTTGGTCTGGCACCAATATGGAATAAGGCATTGGCACCAGGTGGGCCCCTCTGAGGAGCAGATTTCACAGTCAGGAGCTGTTACTGAAAAGGCCTTCCCCCAGTAACCACTCTTCTAGCATCTTTCAGAGAGCTCCCAGAGAAAGGCCTCAGCAGCTGATCTTAAGCTGGGCAGGTGTGAACAGAAGGAGATGTTCATTCAGATATCCAAGCATTGAACTGTTTAGGGTTTTAAAGGTCAATGCTAACATCTTAAATCAGGTAACCAGTGAAGATTATAAACTGTTGACCTAGTACAGAGGCATCAGGGGAGACAAGCTCCTTAGCTGTAGGGGCTCTGTTGCCTCACTGTCTCATTTGTCAATGGCAAGAGATCCCAAGGCTGAAGCCAGCACACTTACTGAAGGGGAAGGACCAAGAAGAACTTTCCAGTTTGGATTCAACTCTTTGTTCAGGGCTTCTGTGAATTTTAAGAAGAGACTGCTGTAGTCGGGTCAAAGCAGTTGGACTTTTAGCCTGGTATATCCATGTTATGTTAAGCTGATAGCTTTCCATAGTGAGGAAATATCTTATTGGGGTGCCTCTTTCTCCTCATCCCCCTAATTGATGCCTGGGCAAATGAAAGGAAAAGTTCAGGACAAATGTCAGAATTTGTTTCCCTATGAAGAATAAAGGGGGAAAACTGAAAAAGATAAGGATTTTGCTGTATCCAAGTCCTTTATATAAGGATCTTTCCAAGCATCATTTCTGTGCCAAAACAGCACTCTCAGTCTTGGGGCAAAGCTAAAAGTATTTCCCTCTTTTAAAAGGAAACTTAGGTCAACAGGTAGGTATCATAGTTCAGGGTCTCCTTGGAAAGGGGATTTTGAGGAGGATGCAGGGGTCAGACTGGGGCATAATTGAAAGGTTCTAGGGATGGTGAGGACCAGTGCTGCTCCTATTCTAACTCCAGAACCTAGGAAATAAAGGAAGTAAGCCTTTAAATTCTGGAGTGTAGAGAAAAACTGAACAGTGATGAAGGGGATTAGTGTGTGCCTTGTCTGACTCTACTCCGATGAGGCTGCCAGGAACATTTGGAGCTGAAATAGTTAAAAAAAATTATTTATTTATAACTTTTCTATGCAGCACCCATCGCCGAAGCCTTGGGACGGTTCACAAAATGAAGCTTTTGCGATCAAGCAGCATAGCTGAGAGCTCTGGAAAGGTTCAGAGGCTTCCCTGCACTGCTCAGCTTGACACCACAACATGGGTCTCTGTGGTGCTCCTGCTCCCACTCCCAGTCTTTCCTTGCTGTTGACTCCTACCTGATCCTGATGCTGTCCTTGCCTCTGGTCTTGCTATGCCTTGCTGGGTATTTGATCCTTGCTGATACTGGTTTGCCTTTGCCAGTAGTTCTGTCTTGTTTTGTCTGTTCCTGACTCTGCCTTGCCTCTGGTCCTAGAGCATTGTCCCAAGGTCATTGCTGGTCCTGCTGCTCCAGTCATAAACACCTTCTGCCTCTGTCCTGAGCCTGACAATCCTTTTCTTCCTACCAGTGCTACGGTCCCAGTCCAACTTGAGGATACTTGCATAACTCTGGAAGAAGAAACAAATGAACAAAATGTCCATGTAATATTATTAGTCGCTATACACACACACACAATATTTTATTGCAAATCAGAAGCATGTGTGCTGGGGTGGGATGTGGAATGGTAGGAGGAAAATAGCAAGAATAGGGGGAGAAGTGTGATTGATCTCCTGGGAGAGGCTGGTCTTCCTGAAGCCATTAAAACACACCCTCAGCAACATCACCTTATGCAGGCACATTTTCAGATAACATAGCAAACTCCTGAAATCAGGCAGCCACACCACTGATATTTTCCAGATCATGGCATATGGGAAAACAACAGCAGAACTTTTTTGCAGTCAGGGAATGCAGTGTGGGGACTGGTGTGGGGAAAACTGGATGATATGGGGTAACACCATGAAACTAACAATATTGTGTTAGGAATCCTAAAAGATCTATCAATGAGGCAAGCAGATAGCACCTTACATCCCTTGTCTGGAAGAGCCTGATGAGAATAATGTCAACATACTAACAACCAGTATTGACAAAGGTCAGTGTGGGGTAACAGTTAAAGCATTCAAGTTGGATTCAGGGGATCCAGATTCTAGTTCCTTGCTGGAAAAAGGCAGGACATAAATAAATAAATGACCCCCCCCCCCCCACCTTTCTACTCATCTGTCGACACACCCTGTGGTCTCCTCTTCCTGAATCACAGGAAATGCTCACAGAGCTAAGGAATTCTGGGACTTGTGGTTTTAGGAAGAGCTTGTCACATAAGGGGCACCCTTCCCTCTGTCTCTCAGACAACAAGTCCTGCAGTGCCAGGCCTCAGCAGGATCACACCACAGGACAGGCCTCCATGTTCTGGGAATTGAGACGCTAGCTGGCTGGCTTTTGAAGTAAGCCAGAAGGAGGTGTGTGATCCAAAAGAGCTCATGTCTCTAAGTTAGCCCCTCAAGGGTAAGAAGAGCCTGAAGAAGGTACACAGTGCAAGGCAGGTGGAGGTCAAGCACCACAGCACCAAGCAGGAAATGGGAGCGAGAGCTGGGCAGAACCCTGGCCCACCGTGCAGGTTGCTCAGACTGTGGAGATAGCCCTGAGACAGGGCTTTATATGGCTGAGTAAATGGGGATTGGCCCTTTGGGATCAGCTGACTGGAGGCATCACAGGCAGCCGCTGCATCCTTGAAGCCCAGAGCTTGACTTGCAGTAGGAAATGGTGGCACAGGCGGTAAGGCGTGAAGGCCGGATCCCTGGGAACATTCATGCAATACACACCTGCCGGTGCCTTGCATAGCATGTTCTTTCCAAGCACTTCTCTGGCCTTCTTGGCGAGGGATGTGAGAGCAGAGGAATGGAGCCTACATCTGTAGGGCTTTGAGCAAATATGCCATATTATGAGCAATCCGAATGAGCAGCGGGTGTGTGGGGACTGTGAAAGAGGAGTGGCAAACACTCTCAGTTCCAGGGACTGGAACATTTCTTCAGGCATCATCTTAATCTGCCCTCTTTCACGGGCTGTTCATCCTCCCCTGTTATTGCATTCAGCATATGTGCAGAGGTGGAATAGGAACTCACTAGCTGGTCCTGCCTCCTGATGCTGATGTGGCCATGTGTTCACTATTAATGTAAAAGGTGACCAGGCAAATCTGCAAACTAGCATTGATCTTGTGGTAGTGACCAATGGTGGGCAGGGGTGTGTGATTGGTGTCTGTGTCTGAAGTCAGTGAGTTTAGTTTCCCCACCTTCAATATATATTCAGATGGACTGTCCTCCTATGTCAACATGGTTTAGAATGTTCTGCTTTTCAGTGTGTTATTATATGTTACAAGTTTGCACTGCTGCTAGGTTTTATTTTGGGGTTTCTTTTCCTTCTGGCTTTATATTGTAGTTTTGAACTTGTATTTTATAGTTTTTCCTGCTGTGAACTGTCTAAGCACCTAAGCTACTGGGAGGTTTAGAAAAATAATAAATAAATAAATGCTGCTTATCTTCTTCCAACAGTGCCTCTGATTGGCTACTAAAAAAAAAAAAAAAACCCCACACGATCAGGACATCTCCATATAAGGTACTGGGAAATAAATTTTCATAGGCACCATCAAACATGACTTTATAATTATGCCTCAAAGTTTTGCCACCTGGTGATGAGCTACACAGCTCAGGCTTATTCTACATGGACTTCTAGGTCTCAGTAAAGTGTACCTCTGTTGCTCACCTCACCTTCCAGGGTTAATATTACAAGAGAACTGTCCTCCAGCTGATCCGTTAATCCTTTAGACAGTTTGAGACTATATACTTTCCTTTGCTACCAAAGGACGTAACATTTGTAGCCCATACTAACCCTCTCCAACCTGTTGTCCTTCAGATGGTTTGGACTACAGCTCCCAACATTACTGGCCATTGGCCAAGATATCTGATGCTGATCAGAATTTAAATTCAAAGCACCAGGATGGTGAAGGCTGATCTAGGCATTATCTGTGTGGTGTTGCTTCCTTTCTACATCTGTGCCACAGTGCAAATTCTTCTGCTTTCTATAGATGGTGGGGTCCCCTGAAAGTGATGTGGGCCACAAATGGGAGTGTGGTTGCTGATCTGAAATTAGCTATGTACTATGGAGAAGAAGAGGGGAATTGCTGAGAAACTGTAGCAAATCCTTGGAAAGGAGAGAGCTTACATTTGGTTTCCTTTAATGGAAACAGTGATCGAGTATGCATCATAGACCTAAGCTAGATTAACACTAATTTCCCTCTTTCCAGGGAACTTTAGAAATTGTAAAGTAGGGATTTCTAATAGAATTCTCAGTTCTGACAGAGAGAATTCTTGGAGAGAAGCTGTGACATGTAAACCACTAGAAAACTGGTCTGCATCTCAAGATCAGATATGCCCTTTGAAAACTGATGAAGTGTCTCTTTCTTGTCTCCATTTCTGCAGTTCAGCTTACTTTCTTCTAGCGTGACTTCTGCGCCCACTTCCTCAAACATCAAGAGAAACTTAATTATAGACAGAAGGTCTGGTGACAAGCTACTTCCTCCGCAAAAACGTAAAAATATGTTTTCTCTAGAGTTGTTTTTTAAATGGAGCAGTATTGCTTTAAGGCAGCACAGAGAGAAAGCAACGGCAAGGCTAGCAGTTATGGAGTCATATCTAATGTTATTTTTTCTGAAGACCTGCACAGCCTTCTGTGGGCATTCTTCTATCCACATGAGGAAACACAGTTGTGCTGCTGTCATAACCTGCTCTGTACCCTGGGCATCCGCAATTACATACTGGACAACAAGGGTGCAGCCCCCACAGTGCAGTTTGAGCCTTTGTGTGTGGTGGTTTCTATGTATAGGCTATCATGCATGTGTGTCATCCAATATGTGGGTGTTGGGTGTGCTTGATGAGCAGAGGGCTGACAGTTCTGGTTCTCCATTGCCATCCCAGCATTTCTCTGAACAGGACTTGAGTTTCTTCTAAGTTGAGCCAGCCCTTTGCTGCCCTCTAGAGAATAATCTTATTCATTAGCTATTTAAACCGCATTTTATATTATTACCCCACTTTAGTGGGAGTAAAGCAGATCCCTGATCACCAACCAACTTTTAGCCACGTTAGACAAAGAGTGTAAAATCAAAACGCTACCACTAATAGTTGCTTTGTGAGAAAATAAACAAATGAACAAAAAACGATTCCATCTCTGGAAAACTATTTCCATATTATGGCATTGCAGAGCAGTTGAAGTTTTTTTATTATTATTATTACTGTTAATGTAAAAGCATACCCTCAGAATTGTATGTGCAACGTGATAGGGGTTTGTTTCACATATATATACAACCCGTTTTACACTTGGCAATTACAACAGAAATGCACTGTTGTGGGTGGGGAAGATTGTTTTGTCCCTCATACAAACATGAGATCAACAATTGCAAACATATTGTGAGTTTGAAGACTTTGGGCCATTGAGAGTAAATGCAGCCTGAATGAGTGCACATCTTTCCCAAAATTCGGTAGCAAAATTGCAAGGCAAAGCTGCAATTAGAGAAAATAGAGGTAAATGACCCAGAAAGGCTAGGAGATGGGTAGGGCAAATGCTTATCCTCATTCTACATCCCTATCAGCTAGAGAAATGGGCACAGCTAAGTGTGACTGTTGAAATGAAGTTTATGAGCTACAGACCAGTCAGGCCATTTATTTATTTAAAATGTTTCTAGACAGTCCCTTACCAAAGTCTTGGGACGGTTTAATAATATAACCATATAAAATAAAACACAGAGCCATAAAATAAAACACAGTGTGAGCACAGGGAGACATGGGAAAAGCTCAGACTCAAGGAAGTGCTGTGTGCTTGTATGTGTCTGTTCACTGTGGCCAGGGGAGCCTGTTTTTAGTGTCAGAACTTAAAGATGTGGAATAGATGAATAACTAATGATCACATGGAGGTTACTATAAGGAAGTGCCCAAATAATCTTTAATAAAATAACGATCTTGCCTGGCATAGACAAATCCACAACCTTGCCCTAGATCTCCAGAGACAGGACACCCGCCCCCGGCCCCTCACATGCTCCCAAAGGACACTCTCCCTGAGTCTCTTTCAAAAATCCTCACTGGTCTGCCATCCATATGCTATTGTTGTTTTTCATGCACATTTAGCTCCCCCCGCCCTGCCTTTTCTGACTGGAAGGGGTGGAGTATGACAATGCTGCCTCATATCTCTGCCATTTTGTGAATCTCAATAAAACTTATTAACAAGTCATTATCTAAGGGGATACAAGACAATAACCAATGTGGTGCTATGGACTGGCTTGCACATCACACTAGGGTACTCTGAATGAGCCATGGTTGGTTGGTTGGTTATTTGCTGAACGAGCCCTTCCTTCTTCCTCAGTCCTCTAGCTGGCTTCTGCATGTATTCCAACATCCCTGGTAGTAAAACTTCCCCTCTTGGTTTGATTGCTACCCTTTTTCAGGTGCTGTCATTCCCTCCCCTCTCCAAAGCCCCATTAAAGTATAAATGGGATCGTATGTTTTTCATAACTATGGCATGTGTACAACTTTTGCATAATTTGTTTTTAAACTTTATTCTTCTGCTCTTTTCTCTGTTCAGTATGTGTGGTCCCAACTGGTCAGTTTCCTTGTTTGTTTCAGCTGTCACTGGAGTGGAAATGGAGTAGGTAGGATATGTGGAAACCAACAAGACAAAATCACATTTAGGCTAATTTGTGCACAGTTGCCTGGAGCCATTGTGAAGGTGTTAGTTGAAAAGCACCAGAACAAAGGAGGGGGAGGAGATAGAAGAAGAAGCTGTGCCAAAAGGGCAGTATCTCCCTCCTAATGTAATCTTCACAATTTTAAGTGTTGAATCGACAGTTTCAGCACCTCCAACTTTTCAGCATTTCTCCAAAGCTTTACACATGGCAGATAGGGAAAATATATGGAAAAGTAATGGCTGGGAAACACATGGAGGAGAAATTTCTACATATTCAGTAACAGCATTTTTAGAACTAATTTCCTAATGTTAAATAATATCAAATGCAAGGACAATAGTACTTGCTGGTATGAAAGGTTTGATGGGGAATTCATGTGCATGTAAAGTTGTCCAACTTTTGGCCCATGGACTTTTGGCTGTTTTGAGTGTGTGTCCCTATTATAATCTCAAATTAGCTACTGTAGGAAGGTGGAGGGCCACTCACAAAAATGTAGGGTGCACCTCTTTATCAGTGTTTTGTATGTGCAATGGAAAGGCTCTGGTTTCTACTCCTAGTCTGCCTCCTTTTCTCCTTCCCCTCCGCTCTCTGTGGCTCCTCCTGCCTGCCTGTCCTTTCTGTTTCTCTGTCTCTTCCTTCCATTTCTCTGGCTTCATTCTCTGACTAGGTCTGCATGAAAAGGCAACATAATGTAGGTTATGAGCAATGTGGGTTGCTTTGTCATGCAAACTTAGAGTATTCCCAGCTTGGATCCATAATGGGCTATGTCATCCCCACCTGGGTGGCCAATCCAGTAATGGATGCAAGAAGAGGAAGCAAGCCACATGACAGGACTGGCAAAACTCCGCCGATCTATTGCCAAGCTTGTCCAGGCTGCTGCCAGTGACAGTCGCTCCACCAGTGCCCAAGAGGCATGATAGAGCAAGTGACCCTGACTTTGTGTCTCCCTTGTTGATCACTAGCCATTTTTCATTCATTTCAGTAGCCCCTTTTTATTTATCACAGGAAAATAAATAAATCGTCAGGGGGTGTGGTGCAAACAAACAAACAAAAGACATGGTCAAGCAGTGATCGTGCCTCTTGTGCGCTGCTTTGTATGGGTGTGTGGCTCCTTAGGAGAGAGTCTTCTCTCATATAAATATCAATAAATATCAATAAAGGTGTTGATGAAGCGTTGAAGTCAGAAGCGCATGACTCAGGGTGCGCGGTGCTTTTTCCTGCCTGTGCAACTGAGTTAGCTGGGATGGTGGCTCAGGCTGGCCTTGCTAGCACACTGGCTGCATTGGAGACCGCCGCACTGGCACGGTGCAAGTTCTGCTAGCGGCAGCATCGAATACTGACAATATGGGTCGGTTTTTGGGTTGCAGGGATAAGCAAACGGATAGTTCCGTGCCAATTCCAGACGTCCAGCTGGTATCACTTGCTCCTCTCCACCCTGTCCTCAAAGAGATGTTACAGTACTGATGACCAAGAGCTACATGACTGTTTTTATGCAGCTGCTTCTGAGTACTCACAATATGTCTTTTGTTTCTTTCCCCCACAACATATATAGCATCTGGACACTCTTAAGACAATGATGGTTATTAAGCGCATGATCAACAATGTTTATTGGCTCTATTGGCAATTCCAGCTGATCACATTGACTTATCTCATGGATCCCTTTGAGTGGTGGTTATTCCACAGTTGCCTCCTTGTTACCTGTATGGTGTCAGCGTATGTCTTTTATGCCTTTGTTCCTCCTAACATCCATCTGGTCTTGGAGAATGTACGTCATCTCTTTGGCTTGCAATCAGAAAGTACCATTTCAACCATGATGTGAACTTGCCATCCAGAACAGTGACTGATTTTTCCCCTCCAGCCATGTTTTGGTTTTTAAAGCTTGTACTTACAATGTACAGAAACATTTGTGGTTCTATAGGAATGAGAATTTTTTTTATTCAAAGAAAGAAGCCAGAAAGAAGTCACAGTAGTTACATCCTTATTCATCTGTACCTGTTTAAGCAATTGGGTGAGTGAAATGTCATATAAACATCTTAACTTTTCCAGAGGGAGTTGTTCCCAGTTTTTTCTTGGGCTGTAATAGCTACTTTGATTATTTATTTCTTAACAGAATGCTATCCTATAACATGCTTGTTATCATTAGAATTTTATTCCGATTCTTTATGTAGAAATATTTTGTGAAAAACTGTAAAATGCGAATAAAAATGGAAAAAAGCAGACAGGACAATGAGGAAAGTTTTATCTGTAGTATACCTTGGGAATTAATTCCTCAATGCTATGCTACCCTGGGGATCAAAGCCAGAAGTAAGTTGCAATTCACACTTACTTCAGGGTAATCCTAGTTTATCTAAATGGCACTGATTTCTGAACAAACCTGTTTAGGATTGTCCTGTTAGTTGCACCATGTAGCAACAGGTCCACTTCGTTTTGTATCATGCCCATATGCACCAAAGGTAGTCAACAGTTGCCGTGAGGATCTGAGAAATGCAGCCACATGAACCTACATCGGCAGCATGCACAGGACTTGTTTCTTTGGGTGAATAAATCAGGAATGATATTTATTTATTTACTTACTTACTCGATTTATACCCTGCCTTTTTCCTACAAAGGGCTCAAGGCAGCTTACATCTCCTCCATCTTATCCCCACAACAACAACCCTGTGAGGTAGGTTGGGCTGAGAGTCTGCGACTGGCCCAAAGTCACCCAGTGGCCTCCATGGCTGAGCGGGGACGAGAACCCAGATCGTCTGAGTCCCAGCCCCATGCTCTTAACCACTACACCACACTTTCCATGTCCTGCTTCTTTAGCACCTTTGTTTTTAAAGTAAACAAAAACAATTCAAGGCTTTAGCCCAACCTTCCCCCATATGGTGCCCTGCAGATATGTGGGACTGCAGTTCCCATCATTCACAGCCAGCATCACAGCATACTGACTAGGAATGCTTGGTGTTGTAGTCCATTACAGCCAGAAGGAACCTGGTTGGGGAAGCCTGCTTTCACATGTGTGTATAAGGAAATTGCTCCAGCCCCATGTTTAGTTTAGTTTAGTTGCTTCAAACCCATTGTCTTCAATAGGACTTGAAGCACCTTGTGGCAGAGTTTTTCAAATTTATACTAGTCCCATGCTCCAGGTTAGCAATGCACCTGACATACAAATATATTGCAGCAGAATCTGACACTAAAATGATGTTGTTTATGTCACCCGTTGCTATTTGTTTGACGTTCTGAATCTAGTCAAAATTTATCTAATGAAGTGTCACATCTTGTAAGAATAAGATCAAGTAGTGACACATTCCAGCATTTATGGTAGCTTATGATGTAGCTACCCAGTCTACAAAGTCCTGTCTTGAGCTCTGGAGATCCTCAAATCCTTTGCACATAAGAACCCTGATGGTAGCTGTAGAACAATTCTCAGAGCTACCTCTTGCGGTTTCTCAAAGCCCTAGTATATTTCAAAAGTTACCATAGATTTACTGATGCTGATAGGTCTCATTCAGGTTCAGTTCAACTGCCTTGTCACCTTCTTCTTATGTGTAAGTAGTACTTTTCAATATATGCTGTGCTGAGAGTATAATTTTGGTTCACTGTTCTTCCATCCATAAGCTCATTAAGTGTGCATTGCATCTGTGGTTTTAGACATGTTTGCTCACAAATTTGGATGCAGCAAGTGGATCCATGTGGGAGTACACAGATGTCCCTATATCATTTACATAGTATGCTGCACACAAAGTATTAATTAACTAATTAATTAAATGCTATACTACCCATAAGCCCAAATCTCTATCAGGAGAAGTAAATAATCCAAGGTGTGGCTGGAAGTTCTGCTGATACATATGGGACTGTAAGAATGCCTTGCAAAGGAAGGCATGAGCTTCTGCCATAAATTCTAGGTTTAACCAGAGTTGACAGGCTTAGATTTAGCTTACCACTGACAATAGCAAGGGATGATGGGTGTTGTAAGCCAAAACATCTGGAGGGCCAGAGGTTGCTTAGCCCTGATTTGGATTGAAAAGGGAAGATCTCCACTAGGAGAATGTTGTGATGCATGAGGACATCAAGTCAGTATGCCAATAGAAACAGATACGGACCTTATCGGTAACATGAGTAGCACAAATACTCCAAATAAACACTTGGCTAGGCAAGCCTTTGTTCCAGAAAGCCTGTTGAGGCAGGAGGGGAACAGGACTGGCAAGGAAAGATGATAGATAATATGGGAACCAGAATGTAGTACAAGGTTAATCAACCTATTGCTCAAAGGGGTGTGGACAGAAATGTCACACCTCTTTGCTGATAAGCCCAGCATGTTGTCATATTGTGCAGATACCTAATCCAGGTGACTTCCTGTTTTCTCCCTGAATGGAAGCTCTAAGTCTTTTATCACTGTGACAGGGAACAATCAAGGAATTTTCATAGGCCTTCTTGAATTTCTCCCTAAAACAGGAGTAGGGAGTTTGTGGCCCTCCAGATATTTGACTGCACCCCTGATCAGAGCTGAGGTCCCATGGCATCTGAAATGCTCCATATTCTCCACCTGAACTCTAAGCACATAGAGTAAAATCCAAAATAAATTCTACTTAGAGTAGACCAAATTCAAAAGTGTGGGCCTTAAAGTAGTATGGCTCACTCACATTCCATGAACTTCAATGGGTCTACGCTAAGTAAGACTTTGAGTTTATCTATAGCTGAAGGCTCAGAAACTCTGTCCATTAAAAAGGGTTAAAAGGTCCAAATCTTGAGAGTGTTCTATGCCTTTCTAAAAGTATTCTAGCTGCTGCTCTTGACCTTCTCTCAGCAAGGCAGAGAAAGAGAGCAAGAGTTATAGCCATAGTCCTTGAGTTCCATTGAATCTGCTCGTAGACTGACATCATACCTTGCTCACATGAATATTCCTACACAAAAAGGTCCCTAAGATCCAATAGCCCTTCCTGCACTGTAGTTCCACAAGCTTAGCATGAAGAGAATATCTCTGTCCAGTAACATGTATTCAGTGGCACATTTCCTTTGAAGATTGGAACCCTACACAGCAAGGTTTCTCCCAGAGGTTACGGATTAAAACTATTATCAGGTCAAACCAGCATGGTAACATATTGGGGCTGATGAGAATTTAATTTGGAGAGATGAAGCTTGAGGAAGGAGGGTCTAACCCCTTTTAAGTTTAAGGCCATCATCACATCTTGTGTTATTTATTATTTATTTATTTATTTATTTATTTATTAAAACATTTCTATGCCGCCCCTTGCCAAGGCCTCGGGGCGGCTTACAACATCGAATACAAAATACATTAAAACAATGACAATTAAAATATATACAGTAAAATAAAATAAGCCGCCCTGGCCGAATAAAATTCAATAATATTAACATTTAAAATGCTGCATAAATAAAAAGGTCTTCGCCTGGTGCCAAAAAACAAATAACGATGGCGCCAGGCGGACCTCTCTGGGGAGCGCATTCCATAGAATGGGCGCCACCGCAGAGGAAGCCCTCCTCCGAGTACCTACCCTCCTAATTTCTTTCATGGAGGGTTCCCGGAGAAGGGCCTCTCCCGCCGATCTCAAGGGGCGGCTGGGCATATATGGATGTAAGCGCTCCTTCAGGTAACCAGGACCCAAGCCGTTTAGGGCTTTATAGGTCATCACCAACACCTTGAATTGGGCCTGGACTTCAATGGGAAGCCAGTGAAGCTGACGGAGAACTGGAGTCATGTGAGCATAACGTCCAGTTCCTGTCAGCAGCCTGGCAGCTCTATTTTGAACCAATTGAAGTATCCGGACCGTCTTCAAGGGCAGCCCCACGTAGAGCGCGTTACAGAAGTCAAGACGGGAAGTCACCAGTGCATGAGTCACTGTTGCGAGGCTGTCGTACTCCAGATAGGGGCGCAGCTGATGAATCAGCCGAAGCTGGAGGAAAGCGCTCCTCGCCGCTGCTGTTACCTGAGCTTCGAGTGAAAGCTCCGGGTCGAGGAGCACTCCCAAGCTGCAGACCTTATCCCTTAGAGGGAGTGCAACCCCGTTCAGGACTAGGTTCAATTCACCTTCTCCGAAGCCGGAACCGCCTACCAACAGGACCTCCGTCTTGTCTGGATTGAGCTTCAGTTTATTGGCCCTCATCCAGCCCATTACCTTGGTCAGGCACCGGTTCAGTACAGCCACTGCCTCACCTGGATTGGTGGAAAACGAGAGGTAGAGCTGGGTATCATCAGCGTACTGGTGATTCCACAGCCCACACCTCCTGATGACCTCTCCCAGCGGTTTCATGTAGATGTTAAACAGCAAGGGGGACAAAATGGACCCCTGCGGAACTCCATGGCATAGCTGCCATGGTGCAGAGCCATAGTCCCCCAGCACCACCTTCTGGAATCGGCCATTGAGATAGGAGCGGAACCACTGCAAAGCAGTGCCTCCGACCCCCAATCCCGCAAGTCTATCCAGAAGGATACCATGGTCGATGGTATCGAAAGCCGCCGAGAGGTCCAGGAGAACCAACAGGGACGCACTCCCCCTGTCCTTCTCCCTGCACAGGTCATCGTACAGGGCGACCAAGGCAGATTCAGTACCGTACCCGGGTCTGAAGCCGGACTGAAATGGGTCCAGATAATCAGTTTCATCCAAGAGTGCTTGGAGTTGTCCCGCCACCACTCGCTCTAACACCTTGCCCAGAAACGGGATGTTGGCCACTGGTCTATAATTAGTGGCCATCTCTGGATCCAGTGACGCCTTCTTCAGGACCGGTTGGACTACCACCTCCTTTAAAGGGGCAGGCACCCGACCCTCCCTCAGAGAAGCGTTAACCACTTCCAAGATCCAGGTTCCAATCCCGTGCTTGGAATCCTTTATTAACCAAGACGGGCAAGGGTCCAAAAGGCAAGTGGTGGGACGTACTCGTCCAAGCACCTTGTCCACATTATCGGGCCGCAGTAACTGAAATTCATCCAATAATTCTGGACCAGACGGTAGCATCGGTGTCTCCCTTAAGACCTCTGACTCAATAGTGGAATCCAGCTCGTGACGAATTTGAGCGATTTTCTCCCTGAAATGCCTGGCAAAGTCGTCACAGCAGGCCTTTGAGGGTGGAATCAGATCTTTCGGACCTGGACGGACCAGGCCTTGCACCACTCGAAAGAGCTCCGCCGGACGGCATTGTGAGGAGGCAATGGAAGCGGAAAAAAATCTCTTTTTCGCCGCCCTCACCGCCACAGCATAGGCCCGATAGTGGGCTCTTAAGTGTGTTCGGTCAGATTCATCCCGTGATTTCCTCCACCTACGCTCTAGCCATCTCCCAACCTGCTTCATCGCCCTCAGTTCAGGAGTATACCAAGGGGAAGAGCGGGCTCTGCCCGGTGGGAGAGGGCGCTTAGGAGCGATCGTGTCTACAGCCCTGGTCATCTCCCCGTTCCACAGTTCGACCAGAGCCTCGACAGGAGCACCCGTCTTGTCAGCCGGAAACTCCCCCAGAGCCTTCAGGAATCCTTCCGGATCCATCCGGCTCCGGGGGCGGACCCACACAATCGGGTCCGCACCCTTACAGAGGGAGAGGTCACTCTCGAGCACAAACCTCACCAGGAAGTGATCTGACCATGACAGGGGAGTCAAGCATAAATTTGCCACCCTCAGACCACCCTCTTCCTGCCCCGTCGAGAAAACCAGGTCCAGAGTGTGTCCACGTTCATGGGTCGGGCTGGTGACATGTTGAGACAGCCCCATGGCCGTCATGGAGGCCATGAAGTCCTGAGCCGCCCCGGTCAGACTAGCCTCGGCATGGAGATTGAAGTCCCCCAGGACCAACATCCTGGGGGTCCTCAACACCAGGTCCGAGACGATCTCCGTCAGCTCAGGTAGGGAGACTGTTGGGCAGAAGGGTGCACGGTACACCAACAGAATCCCCAATCTGTCTCGATCGCCCAACACCAAGTAGAGACACTCCAGCCCCAGTCTCGAAGGGACAGGAAGTCCTGTGAGGGAGATGGAGGCTCGGTAAACTAAAGCAACCCCCCCTCCCCTCCCCTCCGGCTGTGAACGGTGCTGAACCAGATACCCGGGCGGGCACATTTGAGAGAGGACGACATCCCCCCCCCTCTCCCGCCCAGGTCTCCGTTATGCAGGCCAGGTCGGCCCCCTCATCCACAATCAAGTCATGGATGAGGGCAGATTTGTTATTGACCGACCTGGCATTAAGCAACAGCACCGTCAGGCCCAAGGGGCAACTGACAAGGCTCCCTGGCACCCTCTGGCTGGGAGCAAAACCAGAAGTAGGGACAGGTGTCAGCCATCTGTCCCTCCTTCTTATATGCGGACACGTTAAGCTCCCACTGCAGTTACGTCCTCTGCCCATCACCACCCCAGTGGCCGCGCCGGTGTGCTCCCCAGGAAATGCAAGCGGCAGCATGGCCAGGGACAACTCCATAAAACAATATAAACACTATAAAATTATAAAAACATTTAAAAAGATTCAGCGCTCAGCAGGAGGGCCTAACACAACGAGAGTGAGAGCCCCTGACCAGCCCAGCCGAGCCCAGCCCAGCCCCCCGAATGGCCCCCCCAAACGGTGGCAACCGTCCTTTGGCCGCCGCCCTTCGGCCGCCGGCGCTTTCAAGGCCCCGGGCTCCCGACGTCCCGCCTCGGCCGGCACGCCTCGAACGCGTGCAGGGGCGTGGCAGAACAGCCAGGTGGGTGGTGGAATGGCGGGCGGCGCGGCGCGGTCTACTCAGCATAGGCTGAGGCGCTGCAGTTCTTCTCAGGCGTCGACTGCCGGTGCGCAGTTGTTGCTCCCGCTGGGCTCCCCCCGTGGGCTTTCAAGGCCCTGGGCTCCCGACGTCCCACCTCGGCCGGCACGCCTCGAACGCGTGCAGGGGCGTGGCAGAACAGCCAGGTGGGTGGTGGAATGGCAGGCGGCGCGGAATCTGTTAACAGATTCCATAACTGTATTATCTTGACCGGCAATAATTGCACTATTATATGCATTATCTAGGTTTGTTCAGGAAGCTTACATAATTTAGGTACCTATGCACATTTCTTTGACTTAAGGGGCCATGCAACAATTCAGCACACTCCCCATGCAGTGTGCTTGTCTCATAATTCCCAAAACTAAATAAAGGAATGCCCCAGATTTTCTGCAGAGATCTTTGGAAGATTTCTCCACTGAGGCCTGAGTTGCTGTCATAGCCTATGACTCACACACAGAGATGTCTACCAATCACGTTCTGAACGAATCTCCAATAAACAGCACTTCCCTTTCCAGCAGCAATGAGCGCAGATATTGACAAGAGCTGTCATGGTAGGGCACCTGCTGAGAGTCCTTGCTCCAGCAGGGGACCCACTCTTCATTGCTGAGGCCTGCTTGCTCTGGTCCCAACAATAGGAATGGCATGAATGAGGAGCGGGAGATGCCACTGTCTGCTCACTCATTGGCTGCCTGCCTGCCAAGCAAGCAGGTGATAGCAAAGATGAGGAGGAGAAGCTAAAATATTGGCAGCAGGCAAGTAGATTCACAGGGCAGGGTCAGGGTTGATTAAAACAGTTTGATCCAAGAAACAAAGTCCATATCAGAAAATGTATCCATGCACAATCATTTACATCTTTCCTAAAAGGAAAAAAAGCTAGAGAGAGAAAAGAAGGCCTTGACATTTGTATTCTAAATATATATATACTGGAGGTGGTCAGACTTGCTCAACGGAAGAACCACATACGGTAGATGTGATATGTTTGAGAGCTGCAAGCAGGCACCCGCGAATGCCCATGGGGGCAAGCAATAAGCTGCAAAATAAACTCAAAGTACTGCATGTGGTTCACAAGCCTTGGTTTGGCCACCCATGATATATATATATTACAATGAGGAGTTAATCCATCTAAATAAGCATCTGAATGAGATTGATGACTCTAGAAATACATTCAAATGTAGCAATAGCTATAGGATTTTCACTCAGTTGAATGATAGGTGCTGGGTGTTTATCTTCTAGGCTTGAAGTATCAGTCTCCTTACAACTGTAAGCGCGCTCAGTAATCCATTTTTGCTGCCCATCTAAATCCTTCAATTTTGCTGTCCATCTAAATCAAATCATAAGCTCTATGTGAATGTAAACAGTTACAAATTACAATGACTTGACCTGTTACTTTGCTGTTCCAGAAAACTCAAAAAGAGAATTTTGCTGAAACAGAACAGTTTTAGCAAGTAGTTTCATTGGAATATTTTTCAAGCTTTTCAGCTGACAGTGAATAATGTAATTAATTTTCATGAAAGTTTATTTTAGGGTGGAGAGAAGGTTCATTATTTGATTGTCTTTGTGCCAAATAGAGCATGGTAATTGAGCTGAACAGGTTCTGCTGACATCCACACCAGGGAGAAAAATGCAGTAATGGTCTTGTTCTGAAAAAGAACAGAAACAGACAGATTACATTCTGGAGTTTTCCTCAAAAATGCCTTCATACCATTTGTCACTACATATAGCATTGTTAATTATATTATGTACTTTTGAAAGGACCCAGCCTCATTCAGCATAGTTGAATAGAGACAGTTTTTGTACTTGTGTAACCTCACCTCATTGTTTCACTCTGCTGGCAAGAGATGTGAGGTCTTTCAAAGTCCTGTTGCATATGATGTTTACATCATTAAATGTAAACTTGGCATCCTGTAGAGTATGATTATGTATAGTATTTATCATATATGATTGGTAGTGCATACATTTGAAGAAAAGGTTTTCACAATTTGTGGAACAGCATTAGGTGATGTCTCACTGTGGCTGCAGCCAAGTCTTTCATTTGGAGATGTGAATCTCTGCCAAGCCATCTGCTCCACCTCTGACCGTGGGCATTTGCTGAAATTAAGGTACCAGGCTCTGATTATCTCTGTTGTATTTGATCCCCCTGATTAGCTGGCTCTTTGCTCACATGTCCTTCACCTCTTTCTGTCCTTTCGAATGTTTCTGCTTGAGTTTTTTTTCCTTCCAAAATTGAATTCCCTCCATACATCTCTGTTCATAGATAGAGGTGTCATTAGGAGGCAGGGTTCTTTAAAAACACAGTTGCACACAGACTTTAGAGCATATGTCTAAATTTGCAGATTTGTGCTTGTTTTGTGAGCCTGATTTCTTTGGTACCTAGCACCACCCCTGACACTTTGTATCGTTCATAACAACACCCAATTTCAGGGTATTGTCAATTTGACTCCTTCCAGCTTTGTACATCATAAATAAACTTATACCACACATTTAGGTCAAACAAGCAATCCTATGGCACGCAGACAATCTCCGGGGACTATAGGATATATCGCAGTCCCACCTCTGAGGTTAAATACAGACCACTGAACCCAGAGCAGGGAATCCACACTCTTCTGCCCTCCCCCACTGCCTTGCAGCCAGAATAGAAAGAATACACAACAGCTGCTTCTCTGAGGTAAGGAGCGCAACCTCACAAATGGTTGAAAGGGAGTGTTCTGTGAGCAGGGCAGGGAGAAGACTGTGAGCATCCTCTATAGGTTCCTTCCCTCTCCTACCAAAGGCTTGCCACCAGAATGGCCAAAACCATGTGTGCATCTGTTAGAACCCCAGATTAGAAGGATGGTATTTAGAAGTTACCACAGATTTCTCAAGAACAAAAATATGTACAAGCAATAACTTCAAACAAAAACGGTGTCACTACAAGACATGACCACATCATATCCCACAGTGAAACTTTGCTTTCATTACTTCCGCAGCATCTGGCAAAACTAGCCAGCTATTTATGCCCTCTTCTCAGTAACCACATACAAGGTTGACATTTGCACTGAGCTGGAAGATTTCCTTCTTGGTCAGTCACCACTAACTCAGATATCTTCAGTTACACTTGATGTTGGGATTTTTCACCCTGAGATCCATCACTTTACACTTGTTTTACAATGAACCATTTTGCCATTTTGATGCTTATTCTTCCAGTGTGGAGAGACACTTCTAAAGATACTCACAATCCTTCACTGCTTACTTCTAATTCAGGAATGTTTATTAATGTTGGAAATGATTGATTCTGATGCAGATTTACTTTTATATTCCTCCATTAGAAGAATTTACCATTTATTACTACGCTGTACTTTCTATTCTTTAACTGGTGATTTTACTGGTTACTGATCCAGTTGAGGACCCCTGCACACCTTTTATTCCATGACTGCCAAGTTTTCTTAGGGGTCCTTGGTGAGGGACTTCATTAAAAGGCGACTTCTTTTCTTTTCTTTTCTTTTCTTTTTTCTGCGCGGACACGTTAAGCCCCCACCGCTATTATGTCCATTGCCCATGACCACTCCGATGGCGGCGCCCCCACGCTCCCCAGGAAACACAAACGTCGACAGGGCCAGGGATGACTCCATAAAAACAAATTAATACAGATTAAAATACAATAAAATTATAAAAACAATTAAAAAACTCCCCCTTCCCTAACGTGGCCCTGGTGTCCTCCGTGCCCAGGGTAGTCCAGCGATGGCCACAGGAGCGACGTCAGCTGGCCCCCAGCTTGGCGGTACGCCCCAGTCCGGCAGCAGCAGCAGCAGCAACAATAACAGAGCAGCGCAGCACGGCAGGTGGGCCAATTAAAACATAGCCCCTGGCCAGCCCAGCCCCCCGCTCGGCCCCCGAACAGCTCCCAAATGGTGGTGACCGCCCTTTGGCCATCCCCCTTCGGCCATGGTTATAGACCTGTAGCCAAGGCCAGCTATGCCCACACTGGATTCCCAAGCCCAAGCGTTTCTGCCCCCCTCCCCCTTGACTGTCTCTTCCTTTCTTAAAGGAGCAAATAAATGCCCCCAGCAAATGACCACCTCAGTAAAAAGGATAGGGAGAAGTCCTCGTGACTTGGTGAACAAGGAGGTCAGATGCACTGTAGTAGGCCAACTCTATTTTGCGGCGGGTTGGCTGGACCGGCCAGTCAACCTCGGCAAGCAGCGCGAGAGAGTTTTGAGTAAAAGAAAGACACTAGAGACAGAAGTTCAGCTTTTGGAGCATGCTGGGTTGAGATCTCGGGGGAACAAAGGAATCTGTTTCACTTTCACTCCCCGCAGCTCCTTTTATTACCTTAGTAGTTTACATGGTTATCTACCTATGGCCAATGGACCGTCGAGTAAAATGCCGGCCAACACCTAGTGCTTAGGTTACAAGCCGTATATGGTTACACAGGTAAATACAATACTATTGGCTGTCCCGGCGCAAACTATAGCATGACCCAGCGCAGCCGCCGTAGCGTTCATCACTACCGCGAGACGCAGCGTAGCTTAGTGATTGTGCGTAACTACA
>NW_025335727.1:12673257-12703803 GCF_004798865.1 Varanus komodoensis | reverse complement strand
GCGTAGCTTAGTGATTGTGCGTAACTACAGCGTAACTACAGCGTGACTTAGTGACTTTGCGTAGCAATACAGCGATGTACTCCCACATATTTGAAGATTTCAGCCTGGTTGCTGTCCTGGTTTTGGGTCAGAATCTAATCAGAAAGATAGAAAGGAAATATGACTCAGCTGATTCACTTGAATTTGTCAATGATTTCTGGTATCACTGACCACAGCATCCTTCTGGATCATTTGTCTCAGATGGGAACTGCTGTCATTTTGTTCTTGTAGTTCTGTTCCTACCTGTTTCCAGAAATAAATCTCAAAAGCTGTTTTTTCTCTGTTGTGTGGTATTTATGCAATGAAGGTGCCCCAGATTCTATTCTCTCTCCTGTGTAATTTAAAACTGACAATGGAAAAATAGCTGAGTGAGGTTGTTTGGTGATTTGGGGCTAGTGGCCTCAGTCCTATTTCTCCTTTTCATCTAATCTGCATGTGTCAAACAATTCTTAAGTAGATGCCAGAATCAGAAATAGGCTAGATGGGGGGGGGCACATTAGGAGATGGGTGGGCTGTACTGCTTTCTGCTTACCATCTAGGCCAGTTTCCTGCTGATCCTGCTAACACTTGGGACTGCCAGTCCCAGCTGGTCTATTGTACAGAGGACAGTCCTCTAGCAGAATGACTGACCAGTCCTAATCTGGTTTAGAGAGAACCCTAAGAAGGGGGCACTTCTGGTCCAACCGGCTTCACTCATGGAGGTTGGGAGGACAGGAGTGAAAGCAGAACCCTTTTTCTCCATATTTTTTTGTGAGGAACCAGGAGAAGTTATCAATTATTTTTCTCACCATTTTAAAAAATCTGTTTTGCTCTGCTGCTGCTTCATACTTTTGCATATTTGCAAACTAATTGAGCTCAAAACCAAACAAATGCAAAAGCAAAAGAAACAAAAGAGATAATTTCCCTGTACACATCCCCTTCTTGAAACCTCTGACTTCTCCTGTAATTACATTTGTGTCTGAAACAAGATCATGTTTTCAAATATACTGTTTTCATTAGCATAACCTTCCCCAGAGAGGTGTACCTGGCACCAACACTGTATTCTTTTCGGCGCCAGGACAAACCTTTTTATTTCAAGATTTGTTTTGTTATTGTACTTGGGTTTTTATTATAGATATTATGCTGTGCATTTGTTGTTGGACCATCCTGAGACTTTTATGTGTAGGACAGGGTACAAAAGATTTAAACAAACAAATAAGCAAACAGACACACCTCCAACTATGCTAAATGAGTTTTGTATAAATTTGTTGTTGTTGTTAGTCGCAAAGTTGTGTCCAACCCACCGCGACCCCATGGAAAACATTCCTCCAGGCCTTCCTGTCCTTCAACATCCCCTGGAGTCCACTTAAACTCACACTAACTGCCTCAGTGACTCCATCCAGCCACCTCATTCTCTGCCACCCCCTTCTTCTTTTGCCATCTATTGTTCCCAGCATTAGGCTCTTCTCCAGGAACTCTTTCCTTCTCATTAGGTGGCCAAATAGAGCCATCTATTGTTCCCAGCATTAGGCTCTTCTCCAGGAACTCTTTCCTTCTCATTAGAAGGCCAAAGTATCTGGCCTTCTAAAGAGCAGTCTGGGTTGATCTCCTCTAGGACTGACCGGTTTGATTGCCTTGTGGTCCAAGGGACTCTCAGGAGTCTCCTCCAGTACCACAATTCTTTGACGCTCAGCCTTCCTTATGGTCCAGCTTTCACAGCCACACATTGCAACTGGGAAAACCATAGCCTTGACTATATGCATTTTTGCTTGCAAGGTGATATCTCTGCTTTTTAGTATGCTGTCTAGATTTGCCATAGCTTTCCTCCCCAGGAGCAAGCACCTTAATTTCTTGGCTGCAGTTCCCATCTGCGGTGATCTTGGAGCCCAGGAAAATAAAATCTGTCACTACCTCAATTTCTTCCCCATCTATTTGCCTGGAAGTGCCAGGCAAATAGATGCCATGATCTTAGTTTTCTTAATGTTGAGTTTCAAGCCAACATTTGCACTCTCCTCCTTTACCCGCATCAAGAGGCTCTTTAGTTCCTCTTCACTTTCTTCCATGAGAGTGATATCATCTGCATATCTGAGGTTGTTGCTATTTCTCCCAGCAATCTTAATTCCAACTGGTGATTCATCTAGCCCCACCTTTCTCATGATGTGCTCTGCATATAAGTTAAATACGGAGGGCAACAGTATACAGCCTTGCCAAACTCCTTTTTCAATTTTGAACCAATCAGTGGTTCTGTGTCCAGTTCTCACTGTTGCTTCTTGACCTGTGTATAGGTTTCTCAAGAGACGAATGAAATGGTCTGGTACTCCCATCTCTTTAAGAACTTGCCACAATTTGTTGTGATCCACACAATCAAAGGCTTTAACATAGTCAATGAAGCAGAAGTAGATGTTTTTCTGGAACTCCCTAGCTTTCTCCATGATCCAGCATATGTTGACAATTTGATCTCTAGTTCCTCTCCCTCTTCGAAATCCTGCCTGTACTTCTGGTAGTTCTCGGTCCACATACTGGTGGAGCCTGGCTTGTACGATTTTGAGCATCACTTTGCTAGCATGTGAAATGAGTGCAATGGTGTGGTTGTTTGAACATTCCTTGGCATTGCCCTTCTTTGGGATCAGAATGTAAACTGACCTTTTCCAATCCTGTGGCCACTGTTGAGTTTTCCAAGTTTGCTAGCATATTGCGTGTAGCAGTTTTACTGAATCGTCTTTTAAGATTTTTGTATAAATACTACTCACTAAAAACTGTACAGGAAGAAAACTGAAATGTTTAAAACATAGTAGTAGGGGAGAGCTTTGTGAATATCCTGGACAGACAATAAGATGAATAAGTGGCTCCTCTATCCAAACAAACCAGAACTTTTCCTAGAAGAAAAAATGATAAAACTGAGGCTTTCGGGCAGATCATGAGAAGGCAAGTCTCACAGGAGAAGACAATGCTAGGTAGAGGAAGACCATATGAGATAAATTGGTTCATCTCATAAAAGAAGCTTTGAGTTTACAAGAGATGACCAGGGATGTTAAGGAGAACATCATTTCTCACACTTTGGAGAAATGACTTGATGCCACATAACATAAATACCACAACTGGGTGCCCTCATGAATGGAAGGGATCCTAGTAGCAATCTCCCTTGTGTCTTCTACCCTTATACTTTACCATTGTCTCTAAAACACTCCATCTCTCAGTTTAATTTCACTTGTGGCTCTCTGAAAGTGAACAGTGCAGCTTTGTCCCTTCTCTGACAGCCTCTGAGTTGGGGGGAAAAGTGAACAGAAGTGATAGGATATCAGAGGAGGGTGGGGTGTGTGTGACCACATCCTCTTTAGCTCTAACCCCACATATTGCCAACATATCACTCCCAACAGATTGCCCTCAAGGTAATGCAACAGAAAAATGGCTCTACATCTCTGGTCTAATCATTTATCATGCTGTTACTGCTCGAATACATTACGATTGTGACCCAGTAGTAGAAGATCAGAGATTAGGTAGTACAGTGCTGACTGGTTAGCTCTGATGTAAAACCATGTGGACTTGGTTCATTCCAATGTTCTTACTCTGCAATTAGTAAAATAGATATCCTATGGTCTTTCGGTGGACCTCCTAGGAATCACAGGAGGGTTCAAATCACCCCTTCTGAGGTCAGAGACAGTGCTCAAACCTTGGAAAGGGAAATTGGAAATCTGACCATCCTTCCCTACCTCCTAAGGTCCACTGTGGAAAGAAGTGCACCTATTCCCCTCTTAGATCAGCAAAGGTGGAGGAAAGGAGGTATCTGGTAGAAGAGAAATGGAGGAGATTGGAGTAGTCAGGATATGACTTGCCCTGAGCATCCTCCAGCCTCCTCTCCTTCACTTCCTCCAAAGCAACCTCGTTAGGTTGGCTGAAGAAGATTGGCTAGGTTGGGGGTTTCCGATCACCTTGGGCACAGTGAGTCAATACGACTGCATCCTCAGTGCAGTCGATGAGTAAGAATAAAAACAACTCAGAATGATAAAAGTACAGTTGCCAACTTTTAATGATCTTGCTCCACTGCCTGTAACTGCAGCCAGACCCACAGGAATTAAGTAAACATAACTTTTCTTGGCACTTGATCTCCATGTCAGGAAAAGGTTCATCTGTTGAATTTCTCTGTCACACTATTGACAAAGCTAAAAGAGCAGGACTGTTGAAAAAGGAGGGGGTTAGCAATCCTAGATGCTTGAAATCTATACTAAGAAAATTGCAAACCCAGAACACTGAGAAATTCTCATGATTAGCTGTTTCTCCATTTCCGTTTCCTTTATGTTAAGCTGAATCACATCCTTAACTAAAAAATGATTTGAACTAATTCCATTGATTTCTGTGAAACTTATTTTCAAGATTGCATATTTACACTGACTTTTTCATTTATTCTGAAACCATGGCTGTCATCTTAGCCACACCTACTGGTAAATTCTGTTTTACTCAATGGAGCTTATTCCCAAGTAGGTGTACATATGATTACCATTTGTGAAACTATAGCTGTGTGTACAGATGGGTAGGATCAGAGAATCACCGAGAAGCTGTAATTTAGAGAGCTAGGCCTTAAGTGGGCGGACAGAAAGGTATGCAGAAGAGCTGAATAACCAAGCTTGGGAAAGAAGCTTAATTAATCTCATTTCTCAGTTTTTAATTGAATAGTGTGGCTGCCGAATACCTCAGGAGGCATCTCTTTTCTGGATTCATTCAAAGGTGAGATGTTTTCTTTTTTTATTTGGGACTTTGGGAAAAGGGATTTCTCCTCTTTTGTCTGGAAAGAGGAGAACACAAGCGCAACACACACACAAATGCAAAGATGCCTCTCTTCACAGTAAAGTAAGTATAAGTTATGTAGCATGATAAAGTCTCTACACTTTTCATTTACTGAAGGCATGATTTGTAAGGGAGTAAGGAATATTACCAACTGCTTGGAGAAATCTGTGTCAGTGTGTTATCAGTATCTAGTAAGCAAACAAGCTTTTATCCAGTTTCAGTGCATTTCTTTCCCCTCTGGTTTCAGTTACTGATTAGCCTGACTTGATTAGTGGAATGTACTATTGCAATCATGTCCTGCTTGTAAGTTTCCCACATACAGCAATTTGGCCTCTGTGGGAAAAGACTAGAAGACTTAAGGGAAGCATAGGATGTGCTTCTGAATGCATTTAAACAGAAAAAAGTCATACACTTCCCAAAAGACTGTGAACTGTAGGACTGTCTATGTCTAACCATGCATAGGATTGCACCCTTGGTCTGATCCAGCATAGCTTTTCTTCCAATAACACTTGAGTCACAGGGAGGATGGAGAAGCTGCTCCTTTCTAACTTTTTGTTCCCCCCTCCACCTGCTACTGTCTCTAGAAGACCACATAACCCATGATCTAGCTAAAACGTAGGCATCAGGAAGGGGACTTGAGAATTTAGTTATGCCTCCCCTAGCCTTAATCCCTATATTTAAGTGCTGTCTTCAAGGGAGATAATATGTGCAAAACAGCCCAATTAACCCAAAGATGGAAGAAAAGATTCACTTATGCAAAATGAGGCACTCTTATGTTCCACTGATGACAAGGTAGACTCAGCAAGGCCTGCTTCTACCTGGCAAAAGTTACACACTGTTCTCTGAGGCTGTTTTCTGAAGTTCTCTGAAGTTCAAGAAGAGATATAGGTTATATGGCACTACAGGGGATGTTTCCTTCCTTCCTTCCTTCCTTCCTTCCTTCCTTCCTTCCTTCCTTCCTTCCTTCCTTCGCAAATAGAAAATTACAGAAATAAATAATGTGGTCCTGCAATACATGCCTATAAGTTGAGAATTAAACTTAGATGAAACATACACATGGTGTTTTATTCACAGCCACATAGATCTGATTATCCAGAATGCCCAAACTTTTGTTCCAGAAATTAGTTTTAATTTATCCATTTCAGTATTACAACATCCTATTCCAAATCCTTCTCATCAGATAGCTTTTCAAGCTATCTTGCATAATTAGAGAGCATTTCCTCCTTCGTATATGTGTCAGAAATGCAAGAATGATCAGTGCAAGATAGCATAGAAGTGTATCAGGAACACCTTCCTCCTGAAGATAGCAGATGCTTACAATAACAGGGCGGTATCATTAGCATATTCTTTAGCAGGGCTGCACAATAGAAAATTCAAACACAAATTGCCTTAGAACCTGTTTCATTGGCTTGCATCAGATCAAGCTCATGACATGCTTGGGTTTGGAGCTCATCTTTTTTTCCAAAGCCTTGGATGCTTTCCCATTGACTAGAATGGGAATATCAGCAAATATCAAAATCTCTGTACATGTGTGTCAGAATAAATGACATTTGCAGACATAGCAATGCCATTTGAAGGACTGATGCTTGTCAAATTGTATTTTTAAATTTTATTTACATCAGTTGTATACTACTCCAGATCTAGAATTGAACAGCAGACACGCAGAATAATAAAAAGAATGCATTAAAAACATAATAGCATTAAAACTGCAGCAAGACAGGTTTCCTGGATCAAAATTGTTTTCAGCTGAAGCCTGTCTGAACTCCAGAGGCACAGATTTCTACAGAAATGGAACTGCCCCAGAAAGCTAATCTCCTGCTACAGTTGGGCCATAGGTCCATGTGGAACCACCAAAGCCTCCAATGACTTCAGTGACTGGATTAGTTGATAAGGAAGAAAGGCATCTTCTCAAGTATTCAAGTCTGCAAGTTTTCCTGGCCTTTGTAGCCTAGTATTAGAGCTTCAGACCTGGCAGTTCCTTCAGCAAAGTGCATACATGTAGGAAAGGGGCAGCTCCCAAGAGCTGATGAGATGCTGCATATGCTCACCTTATGTATTTATTTAATTTCTATGCCACCCAACAGCCCACACCCTCTTAGAAATAAGTTTGCAGGGGAAAGTGGTTGTACTAGCAACCTTCAGGGTTTTAGATTCTTTTTGTAATGGGAAATCAACAAACAGGACTTCTTTGGGGTTTTGGAAGAACACGGGAGGCAGTGGCTTTGTCTCCGATCTGAGGAGATCTGTGGTGTCAGTCCAAGCTTCCAAGCTGAAGTGATCTCTTCTCTGAGCCAACAAGGCAGGTTCTCAGTTGTCAACTAACGTTGGTGGGTTATTACAGAAACAAGAAATGCAGAGTCTGCACACATACAGATTCACAGTCATTGCAGCCTGCTGATGACTGTGTGTACCTGGCTTCCGATTCAAGCCCAACCTTGGCTTGTCAAGTCATCCTGCCTTGGTGTTAGGGGTTGTTGGTTGCATTGTTCAGCCTCAAACAACTGTTGCCTGGCTTCAGGCAACACATTAAACATGGTAACCTGTTGCTGGTGGTTGAATATTCAGAATAGCTATCCACATGCATTTGTCCACTGGGATATTACAGGAGGACCGTATGAGAAGACGAAGGGGGAAGAGGAAGGAAGAGGAGCACAGAAACCTTGCTGTGCCTGATGGCCTTCCAGGCACAGAAACATTCTCACAATCGTGCATGATTAAAATTTCCAAGGGGTTTCATGTGTTGTGAGAACCCAGCCATTGGGCAGTGTGAGCTACAAAGAAGCACTCTCTTCAACACAGAGCACAGTTCTATGCATCTTTAGTTCTACAAATTGTGGACTTTTCTTTGTCTAAGCATGCACAGAATTGCGCACTTAAAGACTTCAGTGGGAAGCATCTACAAAAGCTGATGTCAGGATATATTGGATCTCATTTAAGGGCCCATAAGACTCTGTTAAAATTTCTATGATACAGTATTTAGTCCTTTGCCAACAAAACTATCTTGATTTCAAATGCCTGGCAAGACAAATCCACTGGTTTCGAGCTCATTTCACAATATGTTTGCATTTCCATGCAAGGTATTATTTATAAGAGGGAACTTTATCTATTCTGTTGAGGAATGTTACAGGTATTCTGTATCATGATGTTTTAGTTTCTGCTAAAAAATATCCATGCATATTCTAGGAATACTTGTATTTCCCAACTTGGCTTCCCATCTGTATCACTCTGAATTCAATCCTGTGCTGCTGAGGGCTGTATGAAAGGATGGTGGAGGACTACACAAGACCCATGGGTTTTGTGTTCTCCACTCTAATGTAGATGGACTATTTCAGCAGCAGTGGCAATATAGAAATTACTCACTCAATTTGGTCTGAGAAATTTATCAGATGGCTGTCTGTCCCTATCCATTTTGATACCAAGGATAACTTTGACACTTGTGCATTTTAGAGAAATGGTACTTGACGGTCTTTTGGGGAACATTTGTCTCATTAGCAATTCATGTCCAGTCACATAAATTCTTCCATGCAAGTTGTTCCAGGGCAATGCACAACCATTATCCTGGAGCAAGGCTGTCCAAGCCATCTTATTCTGGATGTCGGTCTAATCTTTTTATTCTAATCTATCATCTGGCACACTTGTGTTCTATCATTTGTCCTTGGAGATCAAGGCAGCTTAGAAGGAGCTACTTGATTTTATTCTTCCAAAAATCCTGAGTGCCTAGAAGGTTCCTAGTGCTTCAAAAACATTTCTTTGCACTGTAGGTCACAAATGGACTTGCAGTGCACACTTCATGCATTGAGGGATATTGTCTGTCTGTCTGCCTGCCACCTCTGTGTGTATATCCCAGTGTGTTCCAATCTGACTGAGGTATGTAGATAGGAAAACAGGCAATTCTTCCTTCTTTTTTCTTCACTAATGCACTTCAGGATCAAAGAAAACTAAGAACATGCTGAACATATACCAAGACTAAAATAAAGTATTTTATGTTTATGGATTTTTTTGTTTTTATTTTTATTTGTGTTTCTCTTGCTAGATCAAAATTCCAATAAAAGTTTAAAAAATGCGTTCTACCAAGACTAGACTGCAAATTCTGAATAAGATTAGTTAGAATCCTTACAGCCAAGATCACAAACATGACTGCTAAGAAAGCAAACATCAAAGGCTAAATTGATATGAAGTAAATTCTAAATGGGCTGGTTTAACACCCCAATCGCCTAATTTGAAACATTTCTCCTGATGTGTTTCCTTCTTTCTCTTCAGACAAATGTCCCTTCATTCCTCCCCTCTTGCTTTATTTTAATTTTTACATTAAATTTAATGGAAAATGTATATAATGTAATATCCGGCATCCTTCAGGGAGCCTGGGGCAGCAGGGCTGATCTTATTTATCCTTACAGCCCATCTGTGTGATAGGTTAAGTGGACAGACCCAGGCTGTCCTGAGGCTACCCCATGCATATTATCACTGAGTGTAGATTGAAACCCACGTCTTTCTGGTCTAAGATCACCAACTATATAATTTACTGTCTCTCACCACTTTTCTGCCCCATTCTCTCTATCAGCTCTGTTTCATGAATGTTTTTGGTACTGTGCCATCACTTCACAAGAAGGTGGGTGCTAGGATCCAACCAGGTTGTGTCTTAATTTGGCCTTTATAAAATTCTTGAGCATCTCAGATGGCGTGTACCTGTTAGTCAGTATTTGTAGTTTCCTCTAATTTCCTGGAGGTCACAAAAGACTAAGGGTAGAGTGATTTGTGTTCATCAGATATAAACAGATTTATAGTAACCTCCAGCTCAGAGGGTGTAGAAGGCATACTAGCTGTGCCTGGTTTATACCTAGAGCAGAAAAGGCTCGTTTTGGTATTTTCCTTGCAAGGGAAAAAAATCTGGCAACTTTTTTTTAAAGATTGAAGTTAGGCATTCTTGCAGCTTATTGCCTGGTATGTATGCTTTCTACTTATAGGGATTTTTGTTTTGTTTTTACTACATTCACAAATTTTATTCCATTCAAGAATGCATTTCACCACCTCTAAATTCTTATCATTTCAGTATGTTGCATGTGTACACCAAGAAGAAAGACATGTATTTGGGTCTGCCCTTAAGGCTGTGAAATGCAAACATCCACTTAACTGCAGAAGGACTCAATCCCATGTGGTCAGTTGTGAATGATACTAAAATGTCCATATAATGCTTCCAGTATTTTTGGATTGTTTCTGGCTTGTCTTTGCTGATAAACATAGCTGTACGCTTCACTTCCTAATTTGTATTAACTTCTTTAGCATATTTATGAATTTTAGTAGCTGCATTACTTATTGTCACATCTGCAGTCCTTATACATGCTTCTCTATTGTTTCCTTAGGAGTGCTGAGAATGATTAACATTCAGGAAATTGTCAATGGATACAGGTAAGAATGAAGTTAATTAGAAATAGTCTCATACAAGGACAATCTTGAGCACAATTTCCTTCTGTTTTTACTCTGGAAAAAGGAATGCACATGTTCTTTATTCAGGTGTACCATGTCAAGTTCTTTTGGATGAGCCTTTGCCCCATTTAAAGAATGTGGGAGGCAGAAGGAGGAAACCTGATCAGAAGTCTTCTTTGAAGGCAGCAGGAAATATGGCTTGTGTATATATGGGCATACCACCCATTTATTTGTATTTTATGTGTGATAAAATATTCCTTGCCACTTGGCTGTCAATACAGATTATTCAGTGACTCCTGGATGAGAATACACAACTTGGGCGATTGTGTCATTTTTATAGTATTCATAGAAGTTACTGATCAGGTGGCAAAGGATAGTAACAGGCCACTTACAACAGAACATTGCTAAGACCTCATGATGTCTTTGAATCTCTTCCAGGAACAGGGAAGAGATTCTCTTAGATGGAATGTAGTAAAGGAAAATATTTTCTTTATTATGGGTCTTTGGTAATACACCTACATTCCTCCTTTAAGGAGGATAGCTAAGGGTGTGTTGCACACCATTCTTCCTTTACTCCTATCATAGCATCTTAGCTGAAATGGAAGAAATAATATTGGTGAGGATGACAATATTCTGAGTCAGGTTTTACTGATACACAGCCCCAGGCAGTTGAAAGCTGACATTTGAGTGTCTGGACTATAATGCAGGCAGAGGGACTCTATTCCAAGATCTGTATGGCAGAAGTTCCATTGACCTGGCACTGGTTACACCCCAACTGGCCATGTTCAGTTTGAATCCAGAAATGTGCATCAAATTGAACTGGGACTAGAGCCCTTTAGCTCTGCTTAGCTTTCCTTCCTTTGAACTCCCACCATGGGACCATAGACTGGCTAAAATTGGCTGTGGACCTCTTAAAGAACACAGTGCTTTACTTTGGTAACTCCAGTCCATATTATTATAAAGTGTTAATTAATACAGCATTCAGTTTTACATCCAGAAAACTGATTGCCTTAGACCAACTTTCCTCAATGTGATGTCCTCTAGATATTTTGGATTACAACTCCCCTTGCTCATGCTGGCTGGGACTGATAAGAGTTGTACTCTAAAATCTCACCCTTCACTGGTCCAGGGGCCAAACAAACTGTCTACAGATATCCAAATCCCTATGATAGAGTTAGGGCACTAGCCAAGCACTGTCTGTTCTGACAGAATCTTGCGTTAGCATCAAGCACAGATCTCCCTTAACTCTGCTCCCAACTGGCCAGGACCGATCATGCTGTTTCACCTTCTGCACACAAAGCAAGTGCTCTTATGTTGATCTCACCTTTCCCTCAGTAGTTTTCATTACATGAGATATATACAGGGCATCTCACATGGCACTATCTAACAGGTATTGCAATGACACTGTTCCTCAGAAGTGGTGCTCTCTGACCACCCTGGGGAATTCCATAAGAGCATGGAAATCATGTCAATTTCAATTCTAAATTTTGCTGAAGGCTAATACTCAAGAGATCTGGGAAAAATCCTGTGTCCTAAAACTCTGAGCCTTGCTTCCTTATCCCATACCTTCAAAGCTCCATATTCATAGCATTGTACTTGCAGAACAGTTGTTGGAAGGGCAACCGGTTGAGTATGGTCATTTGAAAATACACTAAGGTATTGTCTAGAATAACTCACAATGGAACTGGCATATCTTGTTACTCAGGAGGGCAATAAGACTCCAGAGTGGTTAATGGTGCATTCCAATGCATGTTAGAGAGTAGAAAGTCTTAAAACTCCCAGAATTCCTCAGCCAGTACTATGTCATATTTGCACTGTCTCTACAGGAAATTCTCAAAACCACTGCGTCCATGCTGAGACTGGAGGTAACATATCGAGCTCAACAGATTAAACACATGCGCACTTTAGTACAAGTTCCATTTTATTTCAGTTGAATTTGTGTAGGAGAGTTTTGTGGTGAATCATGATTGCTGTGAATTCACTGGAGTAAACTTTTGTAAAACCCACATAACCAGGGGAACCAGTGGGGTTCCTTATTCTAAGCTCTACAAGAGTGATCAATGCAGCTAAACTGCATCCCCAGAATAGGTTCACAACCATGGAGAGCTCCAACAAAGCTCAGAATAAAAGTTGCAATGGATACGGAGCCCTGGTGACATAGGCATCACCAACCTTGCTTGCACATGACTCATCAGAGGGATCCTTAGCTATTGGGCAGCACAGAAATGAAAACAAACAAACACAGAAATAAATAGAATTATTCTTTCATACCCTTTCCTCCATTCAGCCGTATCATATTTTTGTTCCAACAGGACAAGTTTCCAGAAGCAACGACAAATGGCAGTGTTGACAGGGAAGCGCATGAAGGATTCTTTCTACTGGTTTTATTTTCAGTTCATAATGATCACCTGCCTCATCGACCTAGAGCCCTGGGAACAAGTGATTCTTAGTAGTATACTAGCCGTGATATTTATTATGTTGGTGTTTACAGCTTATGTGTTCATTCCTTCCCATTTGCATCTAGCATTCAGATTCTTTCTACAGTTATTAGTTAAGTAACTAGAGAAGATAATTACCTGTACTTGTAATGACTGAGCCAGGCTATCTTTTCACTCTGTTTGTGTAAATAGAACACTTAAAAGCATACTCATGGATCTTTCTTTGTCTCTCCGCTGCATTACCATATGACTTGCCAGTTTTGACAACCAATTTTAAAAAAGTGAATCATGGAGACTGAAGGGACTCCACAGTCCACCTACTCCTATGACATTTTCTTCTACTTCTTTAAAACTTGAACTGAGTGAGACAGCAGGAGAAGAAAGAGAGGGAGAGAAGTCAAAAGTTATATGATTAGGTGCAATTAAACATGCTGGCATTAAAGATGCATCCAAGATATGTAAAGAAGATTGAAGATTAAACAATTGTTCTGCCCTGGAAAAAGGATGCCCTGCATCAAGGATTGGAAATTCACACTATCACAGCGGTGGTGAGAAACAAACAGAAGGCAGCCGCTTCTGTCGTGCCTTTGAATGTTAATGATGTTTCTTTGACATACCTATGCATCTGATATAATATACCTCAACCTTAGCAAAGCTTTAGACATCATGCAGCATGACATTCTGATAAGCAAATTAGCAAAAAGCAGAGTAGATAGAGAAAACTCTTAGGTGGATCAAAGATTGGCTGCTAAATTGGACACAAAGAGTGCTCATCAATGGGCATCTTCTCAAGCTGGAGGGGGGGTGAGTAGGGGGTGCCGCAGGGTTCAGTCCTGGGCCCAATGATCTTCAACATCTTTATTAATGATTTAGATGAGGAAGTTCAAGGAACAATAATCAGATTTGTAGATAATACAAAACTGGGTGGAACAGTGAACACCTGAAGACAGAATGAAGATCTAGGGTGATCTTGATAAAATTGAATGCTGGGCTGAAAACAACAGAATATGATTCAGTAGGGAAAAATGTCAAGTCCTCCACCTGGGTAAAAGAAACTAAAAGCATTGACACAAGATTGGGAATACATGGCTCAAGAGAACTGAAAAAATATAAATATCACAAATAAATATATAAATAAATAAAAAGAAAAAGATCTTGGCGTTACTGTGGATAACAGGCTAAATATGAGCCCACAATGTGATGCAGCTGCAAAAAAGTCAAATGCTATTCTGGGATGCTATTCTGGTATGCATTAATAGAAGTATTACTTCCAAATCATGAGAAGAAGTAGTTCCCCTGTACTTCTCACTGGTCAGACCTCATCTGAAATACTGTGTTCATTTCTGAGCACCAAGAGTTAAGAAAGATGCAGAAAATTTAGAAAGGGCAACAAAAATGATCCAGGGGTTGGAAACACTGTCCTGTGAGGAAAGACTGAGAGAACTGGGTATGTTCACATGAGAAGGCTGAGGGGGACAGGATATCAATCTATAAGTACCTTAAAGGCTATCACATAGATGAAGGACAAGATCTCAAATCCCAGAGTGTAGGACATGGAATAATCAACTCAAGTTGTGACAACCCAATTCAGGCTAGATATCAGGAAAATTTCCTCACTGTCAGAGCAATATGACAGTGGAACCAGTTGCCTAGAGAGGTTGTGAGCTCTCCCACATGAGAGACATTCAAAAAGAAACTGAACAGCCATCTGAGTGGGATGCTGTAAATTGGTGTCCTTCAACATCAGGTTTGGACCTGATGTCCTTTATGGCCCCTTCCAACTCTACTATTGTATGCTTCTATGATCTCTGGATGATGCTGGTGCAATAGATTCTTGAATACTTAAAGGAATGAGAATTCTATTAGGCGCTTCCTTCCATTGCTGAATTGTACTGGTCACCTGTCAATGTCTCAAAAGTGAGAAATCCTAACCTTAGATTGTGGTGATAAAAGTAGAACTAGATTGCTATAAGAATCCAGCTGTGGGGCTGAAGGCCTGGACAGTAGAAGACATGAAGTTAATCGCGAACAGATATTCCTGGCCTGTTGAAGGAATATAGTACTAGGTACATTTTGTTGCCTACATAACCAAAATTTAATGGGCAATTGCATGCAATTATTGATGTACATTATCAGGACAAAAAGATGGGGAAGTAACCATGTGCATGTGCAGCCCTGCCAAAGTACTGCTGGTGCCCCCTTGAAAGGTCTGCTCATAGCTGCCCAAATGAATATTGCAAAAACCAACTTGACCACTGGCATTCATGACCTCCCTGCCCAAAAATTATAACAGGTAAACCCATGATGAGCCTGAAATACTGAGCAGAAAGAATTTGGGGGAAGCCTTTGCCAGCCACACTGAAGTGCCATAATGGCAGCTGCCAGGTAACCACTTGGCAAGAGCATTTTATTTTATTTTATTTTTTTGGTTACTCTTGCCAGGTGGCTTTGTAACAACTTAGAGTTAGTTCAGTTTTACCCATGATGGGTCATGTCCTTTGGGTTCAGACAATGTCCTAAACCATTGTTCAAACCCTACAACTAACCATGGTTTGAATGACATGCTACATGTCATGTAAACATGGTCAACCCAGCCAGAACCCAGCCAGACTAAGGAACAATCCATTAAGAGAACCTATGAATTGTTAAATTGTTCACCCTGATTTGTTTTCTCAGCCAGATTCAAACAATTTAATGCGTATTTCAACAGCAATCTACATTCAACCCATATTCAACTCTTGAGTGTGGCTTATTGTGTTTTTTTTGCTTGAGATAGACTTTCCTTCCCTTAGGTCAAAAGACTGAGCTCCTCTCTTATGATATGGTTCTTGCATTAGCAAAGTTTTAATTAACAACTGCATATCAGAATAAATTACAACATTTGATTTGCTTCCTTCTCAGCAACATGCAATAGCTACTTGGCCAGTACAATTTCACAATGTGCATTGTGAACAAGTAGTACAGGAAATGTTTCCACATAACTGAGTGGCTCAATGCTTGTGTGCTAATAAATGCTCCCTAACCCTGAGTAGCAGGAAGTAGATGGAGCTCAGCCTACGTTGGGGGCAGACACAGGGACAAGTCATGTATTCCTTATCCCAGCCTTTCCGGGATATGTACTGAGAGAACATTGATCATGTAACCAATATGTGGGCTGACACTTCCAACCTCAGTTTAGCTATGACTCGTTGCTTACTGTCTCAACCAAGGAGTTGGTTACATGTGCCCACTCAGCACCCGTTTCTATAATATAATTCATTCTGACATGGGAAATACTTACTGGGAAAGCATCTGGGAAAAATTTCAAGTATTTTTTTTAAAATCAAAAAGTTCTTCTGAACACTGCCTATAATCTGTACTCTTGTTCAGATGGTGCCATTTCAGCTGCAAGCGGGATATGGCTTGTTTGAATGATTGCTTTCTCTTATTCTAGTTGTGAATGACTGCCAAACATTATGAAGAGGTGCAACACTCTTGATTTTCTCTTTCAACTTTTTCCATTCCTTTGTTTTACAAGAGTTCCCTCTTCCAGAGTAAAATGTGATTTATATTGGATTTCTCACTTAGATCGAAATCAAATAGTGCTATAATTACTCTTTCCCATTGACCCAGCAACACTCACAACTTGCACTAGATCTTTGGAAACCTTGGGGATAAGCCTAGGGTGGGTACTTAATCCCCACTAAGGGGTTATTTCTATGTCTAAATTCTTCTAGAGTATCAGTAAATGTTTCCTTGTTGCCATGACTAGAACTTACATTTATTAGCATATTTATTTGAGTTGTAGTCCACTGTACCCCACAGTTGTACCCCACAAGAACTCATAGCAGTTTCCATCATTCTCCTCTTCCTGAGCTCAATTTTATCCCCACAACAACATCCCTGTGAGGTAGGCTGCGCTGAAATCTGACTGGCCCAAAGTAATCCATTTGGCTTCATGTCTGAGTGCGGACCAGAACCCGAATCACCTGAGCGCCAGTCCCCTGCTCTTCAGTACACCACAATGGCCTGTGCACAGTAGCCCTCTCCAGAGGTCTCTAATGGGTGCATTTTCCCTTAAAGTCCTTGGCATCTGACTGGCTGCAGAGGGTTACTGCATGCTTGTGGCTTATTACTATCATGTTCCTATTTGGGCAATTGGAGCTCTGGTCCTTCCAGAAATCTCTTGGACTTCGGCTAGTTTTTTCCAGGTCCAATTTGATAGTCAGTGCAGTCTGTTTTTATTTCATTTCAAGCGAAGTCCACATTTTTTGTACAGGAACAGCTTGCCTCAAAATGCCTCTTTGTCCTATACCAGCTTGCCTCAAAATGCTCTCCAATAAATCTAAACCTCTTTGTCCTATACCACTATCACATCCACACATTCAGAATCACTCCGTTTCATCTCCCTGGTTGGCCCTAAGCATGAAACATTTAGCAATTCAAAGGAAGCCACCTTGATGGTCTTGGCTTACAGTCTCCTATCTAGCATCCTAAATTTGGTTTCCAGGACATCATAACTATATTTTCCCATGTCATTATTGTTGATAGCAGATGATTCCACGACAGGCTGGCTCAATGGTTTGTGATATCCGTAACCTTTGCACCAGACAGGCAATTCACCATGTGGTCTACATATCCATCACAAACCTAGTTAGTCATGAATGTCCCATGAACACAAGCTCACATTAGGCATATCCTTACCACCCAAATGTTTGACCCCCCCTCCCCATGTTTGTCCTTTCTAAGGGCTCATCTCTCTTACCTGGATTGTTGGCTCCTTCCCCAAGGTCCTTATTTTTTGTTATTGTGGAGCTATCTTCATAAGACTGGGACACTACAATCAACTCCTTGAATGTCTTATCCATAATGTTCTTTACCTCTCCCAGCTTCTCCAGTCTTTGTGTTCTTGTAGGGTGTCCATCATGTCGGAGAAAGGTGCCTTAGAGTCAGGAGTTTCCTACATTAAATGCAGACCCATGACACTGTGGAGCTGGTTACATGTGCATGTTCCCAGAAGCTAGCTGCTTCAGATGCCACCATTTCTATAAAGTGCTGTGGATAATGAGGACTGTTTGGCAAAACCACATGCTCTATTTTATCCATGTATTTTTCCCTCTTGAAAACAGCAGGCTAGTTGCCTTTATTTCAGCCTACTCTCCAAAATGAGAGACACATTTCTCTCAAGTTTCTTGAGTGACTGATTATCTTAGATTGTCAACAATGTGCTGCAGATGGAAAGAAGTGACAGAGGCAGCAGAAACTAGCAGCTGTATTGCTTGTATGTAAATATGCTACATATCTGCATTATCTTTCACTTTAATGTAACAATGTTTCAGGGCTTATTGCAACACATTGCTAATTATGCTATTCATATCACAGGTGGAAAACCTCAGGTGCATGGCCAAATTCAGCCTTCCCGTTTTTCAGGCAGCCCTGGTTCCTTTTTTATCCCTTCCCTCAACTTCCATTTCTGTGCAGTCCCTGCCCCCTGCCTAATCTAAAAGGTTGAAATGATTCTGCTATTGCCTAATTATGGACTGTAAGAGCTCTAGGAATGGTGGGATATAAATGCATCATCATCATCATCATCATCATCATCATCATCATCACCACCACCACCACCTATAGCAAGTTGGCATTCTGGACCTTTTAGCTTCAACTACCCATTTAACCCTTGGAATGTGGTCCCCACTGTTGAATTTGGCCCCTGAGCCACAAGAAGTTGTCTGCTTCATGATTCACTCAGCAACTAAAAACACATTTGTCAAGCAGCTCTATAAAACATGCTTGATCATTTGTTATTTTAACTTTCTTCCCCTTTCATTTCCTCTTTGTCCTCCCTGTGTCACTGCCTCTATTCATTGTCTGTAAGCCTACAGGCTGGTTATTTGTTTTGACCTACATATAGCTATCTAGGAAGAGTTAAGGACTGTATTAATAATAAAAATTGAAGGGGTACAACTCCTGCCACAAAATTTTCCATAACAATTGGTGGGGCTTTCCCACAACACTGGTACCTCTACATTTGGCTGTTTATACCATTGTCTCGCAGATGGTGCCTCCAAGCTGGTTGAATGGAAAGCAGCTGTCCCATGGCTGCATTTGATGGCTGAAAGAATTAAATTCCTAGGCCCCAAACCAGTCCTCCTGATGGGTTATTATTATTATTATTATTACATTTTTATATTGCCCATAGCCAAAGCTCTCTAGGGAGTTGACAGCAATAATCATAGAGTCATACACGCAAGTCACCCATCCCACTTCTGCCCAGGCCTGAACTTGCTTAGCTTCCAAGATTAGGCAGAGTCAGGCACTTAGGCTACATGGAAGATATTGATTTTCTAACTAGAATGCAGGCTTCAGCTCTTTTTGGAATACTAATTATATCTTTACAACGGTTTCCTAATTACATAAGCTATTTTGATCAGTGCCAAGCACACAGTGCTTTATCTTTTCTAAATACTTGTCATCTATAGAAGGAAATGAATTGTTATTCTATATGCACACATAGCATGAAGGACATCTGCTGGAAGGCTACAAACACTCAGGAGAAAAGCTAGAAAATAAATGTAATAAAATTGATACTGCATTTTTCTAAACTAAGAGATGAATAAAAGATTTTCTGGATTCACTGCATTTCAAAGGTTACCAATGTGGAGTCAACCCACTGGTCTCAGTTGGGCTTTTCTCAGGACAACGTAAATTTAAACAGCTAGGAAATACGGGGATTGAAACAACCACATGCTGTCCCACCAAACTATTCAGTTTCACTTAGTTAATTTAGACTACCAAGTCTCCAAATGTCACACATCGGATACAGAGGTAGATTTCCATGACTGACATTCAACATCAGTTATTTAACTAGCTTGCTGAAGTAAAAGGTAGTGTCCCTTTTATTTTCTGATGGACCACCTAATACAATACCTAATGTGTATTGTATCATGAAATTGTCGCAGATAAATAATACTAACTGGACCTAGGTAGGGCCATGAAAAATCATTTATTCTTAAGAATGATTTTGGAACATTTCATTGCAATTCTGTTTATAAAGACCTGATTTGTAAGCAAGTAACTTTACTTGAATTTATTTAAAACTTATACAGGCTGTCCCTTATGCTTGGCATCTCAGGACATCTTACAATTGTTAAAACAAACCAAACATCTTGGTATAATAAATAACAATTAACCAAAAAATATAAGGTAAATAAAAAGTGACTGTTAAACATTAACATTAGTTTTTAAAATAACAGTTAAATAAAAAGGTTTCAACCTGGCGCCAAAAAGAATATCAACTCGGTGACAGGCAAACCTCTCCGGGGATGCAAGGACTGAATTAGCTACTTCAGTTACGCATGACATACAAGTGATACCGACAGTAAACTATTTGGATTTACAATCTACAGCGTGGATCCTCGAACTACGGCCCGCAGGATGGATCCAGTCTGCCATGGCCATCCATCCGGCCTGTGCCGCCGTTCACCGCCCATGTGCATGCTTGCTGAGCGGGCAGGGAGGGGATGACTTGCTCACTTGGAGATGGTCTCTGAGGGAGCAAGCCACCGCCGTTGCCTTTCTCCCATATGTGCAGGTTGCTACTGCCTCGCAATTTGTTCAACAAGCTGGGCTTGCTTAATACCTGGAAAAACGGGAGATGACTGTTCTTGGAACAGTGAAACAACACGTGGGATAGAGGGCATGCCCTACAGCAAGAGGGTTATCCATAGGTCCAAAAATGAACTATCGTTCTTGCTTTTCTTATGCATCCCATGATGCTCTGGGAACACATACATGTGGGAAGAATATGGGCAGGGTAGGATTAGTGAGAAAAAAGTGTTGGGGCCATATTGGGAACAAAGATGTGGTAACCAGTATGCTGCACATGCAGTACTGTTGAGTCATGGACAAGTAAGTGGATTTCAAAAGGTGTCTTTCTAAATGGACTTTCCACAGGTGTTATGCTACCCAAGAGTAATGCAAATAAGCAGTTATGAAATACCATTGCTCAATTTACCAGTATATGTAATCATGGATAAATATTCTTAAAAGCTGTGGCCGGACATATGAAAATCAATTCAAGAAATGATGAAAATAGCATCTAAAGATCAGCTAGAGCACACACGAAGAAAGAACAAACCAAAAAAGCATCAACAGGAATACTTTCTATTAATTTCTCTGAGAAACACAAGTTTTACTGAAGGCATGTAATCCTGCTGTAGCAATGCCAGTTTATTGTGACAAATCAGAATTCTCTCAGATTGTATAATGAAGTAACACTTTGGGCAGCTTTCCCCCTCAAATGTGCTGGATTGTAACTTCGGAGGTAGCGCAGAAATTGTTACTCCTTTCCCCAGGGAAATATTGTATTGCAGCTCTGTATGAGAGAAGCTCCATTAAAGTTGGATCAAATATTTAAAATTAACATGTTTGGATACAAATCTCTGAAAACATTTTAATTCTGTCACTCTATAACTTAAAATGATCCCCCTATATTTATGACTAGGAAAGCAGACTTTTGTAGCCATCACAAATGCCTTTAAGAAAATATCCAGTACCTTCTGCATAACTTGTTTTATGCTAATTTGTATACTAAAATTAGTTTTGAAAATGCTGCTAATAGTTCAGTGACTGTTACAAACATTTCCATGAAGGTATAGAGCAAGTTTCTTAGATATCTTTGCTCAATGTAATGGGCAGCACCTTGTAGAAAAGCAACACAGTAGGACTGGTCATATATTGATCCCAGGTCCATGGGGAAATTTTCTCAAACTTTTCAGCTATAGACATGAACTAGGTTTGAAGAGTCAGTCATTCTGATCCAGCAGCCTTATCCAGATTCAGGAGCTGCACCTGATCCCCATGACCTGCTAACTCTATTCATGGCATTTTGTATCTCATGGATCAGCCCTCTCTACTGAAACTAGCTGTGCAAAAGAACACACGTGCCAAAGTAGATCTCCTGAGCCTGAACTCTTCACAGGATAATCTAACTTGCCTCAACAGGAGCAAGGAAACACCAGGAGACATCCTGAACATGCAGCCAGTGATCAAGAGAGAGAGAGAAATAAGCCAGCTGAAAGGAACTGGCTGCCAGCTATGCCACAGGCATCTTAAATTATATTCTACAGTCTATATTCTGGGCAGTTAAATCATAGTAAAACATTCTAGGAAGATAAGCCCCAGCCAGATTTTTTACATTCTTCACTTCCTGGATTGATGAAGCTTCACATAGTTGTTTAAAGTACCCTTCTAACTAAAAAGTAGGTTAAAGTATGTCAGAACATTTTCAATCTTACTAGGAACAGCCGTCAAAAAACATAAATAGCCCTAAGTCCTGAGTACAGATATTATGGAAGTATATACAGTGTTATGCAAGCACACACATACAGTGTGATAGAATGAGAGAGCGAGACATATAATCACACACCTTCCAGAAATTTTCCAGGTTTACCAGTTTATTAGTCATGTATGATCTTTTAATAGTGATATATTATCAAATCTTTGTTTAAATTGTATTAAATGTCTATTTGCATGTAAGGCCCGTACAATATAGGCGTGGGCAACTTGAGGTCTTTCAATTTTTTGGAGTACAACTTCCATCAGCCTTAGCTAACACAGTCAGTGCTGAGGGATTATATGAGTTGTGGCCTTCCAGGCCCACCCCTGCTGTAATATTGCTACAGCAGAATGCACACATTGACAAGATCTGCTAGCTTATTCTGTCAACATATCAGCGCCCTCTCCACCAGTAGCATCTTGAGATATCTGAAGATCTTCCAACATTTCAGCAAGACTGATCCGGGGAATGCCCTCATCATCAGTGTCACTTTCCACTGGAATGGCTGTTTCTACAACAACAACAAACAAATCCACAGAATCAAATCACAAGACTCTACATTATACAAAATGCACCAACTGCAAAAGCCTGTGGGGGTACATATTTACACAATGGGAAACCCACAATAAATGTGTATTTTTCAAAGATTTTTCATCCACCCAATAGGGCTAGACACCTTCCTCCCCACCTGCTTTTATGGAATAGCAATATTGTGCAAATTCAGGGCTGGTAAGTCATTTGTGCTGTATCCAACCCAGTGCAGTACTAAAGCACACGACTATAGCATGATACTCAGGATTACTAAGAACCAGATGAAATCTTTTCCTTTAATCATAACTATATCCCTGCAGAATTGGCTCACACATTCCTGCTCTGAGGGGGGGGGGGGAAGGATCATCTGACATACTTAATGCTGCTGCTAGTGCTATGTCCTGATGCTGTTGGAGTTCCCTGGCAATATACGGCAATTGCAGATGCGCCGCCATTGACCATCTAGTGTCTGGAATCCTCCCTGGAACAATCAAGCTGCACAATTGTTTCTCCACATAGATGAAGTATCCATATCTGTAGAAATTACCCCCATTAGTGGCCCCATTGCTACCAAACAATGCTTTACTCAGCTCTAAGTTGGGAAACCACAAGGCTATAAATGATTGGGACTGTCCTCTTCTTTACAGAACAACAGTCAAGACTAGTGAGGGTGGGGGCTCAGTGAGCTGGAAGATGCTCATTTAATCTAGGCCTGAACCCAAACCCTATTTTGTAACCTGGTGTGTGTGTGTGGAGAAAGCATTTACCACTCCTGCTTTGTCATGTACAAAAGATGTTTGGAAAGGGGGAAAGGACTGGGGTTAGCATGTTCGCCTAGAATAAGAAAGATGGGAATTGTTGGCCAAAGCATCGGGAGGTCCAAAAGTTGCAGGCACCTGTGCTAAGGGCTCAGCTTCACTGTTTAGCCTCCAGTAATTACAAAGAGTTCAGTAGACATACAATAGGAAACATGTTACTAGCAAATATGTGTTAGTTTTCAAGTCCCTGATTTAAGAAAAAAGTGGCTAACACTCATCTGATTTCACAGACTTGACTGTAGAGATGCATTATTTCTGAATATTAAATATGTAAAAACAAAGTCAACTCTTCCAGGTTGAAAACTTACTTTTGTAAATATTAATATTCTTTCTAATTGTCTCATCTTCTTCTAGATCTTCTAGGAAGTCCTGGTAGTCTCTATAAAAGTATCATATTAGAAATAACATCAGCAATTCTATTTTCTTAGGAATTAAGCATATTCTAGGTACCCCCCACCCTGTGTGTGTGTGTGTGTGTGTGTGTGTGTGTGTGTGTGGGTGCGCGCGCGCGTGTGCTTAAATCTTGTATAGAGAAGCATTAAGCACGAAGGACAGTCCTGTAGCTGTTATACAGATACACAACTCCTTTGGAAGATAGATGCTAGCATAGTACAAGGTTGTTTCAAGAATTCAGGATTAGACTGTGTTGAAGACTGAGACAATAATTTAAGATCAAATCTCTTCAGAATTTAACTCATACCGGCACATCCGGCTTTAATAGTCTAAGTTGTGCCCCTGCCTGCTGTTCTTAGATGCATGGCTGAAGAGACACTCACCTTTCTTTCTTCTACTGTAGGCCTAACAATGGCTGTTCTAATTGTTTAATGGGTTACTTTATTTTGTATACATTTCAAGTTGCACACTGTTCTGAAATCTAATAGAATAAGGATGATCTGAATTCAGATAAATAGCAGCTGGCCAAGGGGGTAATTTCATAAAACATGTGGGGGAAAAGGGTGTTAGCTGCACCCTCTCCTAATACTGCTCTGATCAAAGGTGGCACCCTTAGCATCTGCTTGAGTAGAAGTAATCCTACTCTCCCTCAGGATATGCAACCACAGATCTATCACATAACAGTAAATTGAGCCTAAAACGCATCTATTTCTCTCCTCAATTTTCAGTCCATGAGCTTATGTCAGAAAACTCCTTACTGGAAAGGTCATTCTGTTCTTTTACACTGAAACCAAATTTCCTTAAAAGACCAGCTTAATGGTAAGCATGCATCCAAGCTGCTCAGTTTATGGCAGGTAATAGATAACAGGCTGAGGCACAGGATTAATCTATGCATGACCTTGCTGACAAAAAAGCATGCCGTGATGCTTACTTCTTGGGATGTGTGGTATGCACAGATTACTGTAGCATTAGCAACTCAGCATTAGTTTAGATTCCAAATACAGGTCTTTGCTTGGCCACTGAATTTTGTTCACGAAAGTCTGAACTGGTTGATCAAACAGGTGTGGGAAAACAGAGAATAGAAAAAAACCCGAACCTTTCATCAGCTGTATCCATGCCCTCTCTGTCTCTTTCCAATTCTCTTAGTTTCCAGTTCCGGCGACGCTGACGTTTACTGCGGTCATAGCTTTTCTTAATCAAAACCTATGGATGGAAGAGCAAAAGATGATGTTTTGTGAAAGTTCATAACAAGAGGCAGTATGGAAGTGAGCCATGTTTTCTGCTGTACAAAATGAAGCAATCATTACTTCCCCAGCTACTACATTTAGCATTTGAATATTTAAAGTAGTTTTATTCTACTTTTCAGCTTCCCTACCCCTGCCTCAGAACATCTTATGAAGATGAGTAAAATTAAAACCACCTTGCTATCCCTGTATATTAAGAACTAGGAAGAGCAGAGGAGATTAAGAGACTATGATCATTCACAATCATATGACTGTGCAGACTAACATCTCAGCTGGGCCAATTTCAAAGGAGGGACTTCTGCCAAGGGACTGAAGCTGAACACCTGCATTAAAAGTAATTATAAAAAAATGTTGGGCAGTGATCTCAAGGATGGGTGAGTGGAGCTGTAGTAAGCCCCAAACAGCCCATGTTGGCAAAGTGTAAACTAAGCATATGTAATTCCAACACTTTCCTACCTCTGCTGGTAAAACTATGCATGACACTAGAAGAGGTGGGAGGTAAGAGTCTTGCTGGCTTAGTTAGGATTCACAGGGTCTTCATTTCAGTTTTGCAAAAAACACAGAGGATGCTGACCTGTGCTTTGCTGGCCAAGGATGACTGAGTTTACAATCAGAGTAGCAACATATGAGCTAGAGAAGACACAAACAGCAGTGCTCCAGGACATGAACTGAAGGCAAAAGTAGCTGCAACTTACATGAAGCAAAGCAGGTTGGCAAATGGCCAATATCAACATGCAAAATTATCTAAGAATTCTATGAAATGCTACCTTGAATTCTAATCATGGAAGAAACAAATGGATGTAAATTAAGGGGGCATTAGTGTGTTTTCCGAAAGGCTTACTTAGGCACCATGGAGAGATAAAGGAATCAATAGAGGAATGCAAAAGAAGAGATAGTGTGTGAAACTGTGTAAAATAAAGCGAGGAAGCATGGGCACAGTCACAAAAAGTCTAGGTAGAGAGGAAAGTAAAATGATTGTTTGTATGACTTTTCATGTGGTATCTGTAATTTCAATTCCTATCAGCCTCAGCATTGATCACGAATATTTATACTACAGAGCAGGACATTAGATTTCTGAAGTGCAGTCCACTTATAATGTTATTTAACTTTGCTTGAACACTACCTAAATGTTTAAAGGAAGACATTTTTGAACCTTACCACATCAGGAATAATATGAGGGTTCATCTTGTTCGCAAATTCGTCATTTAGATTGCAGTTGACCAAATCAAATCTAAAACAAAAATATGGATAGCACAAGGTTAACTACAAATTTACTATAATTCTTAGGGTGTAATTCTAGGAATGTTTAGGTAGGAAAAGTCCAATAACTGGCTGGCTGGGGAATGCTAAGAGTTGTAGGACATCTGTCTAAACATTCATACTGTTGTCATTTTCTAAAACAAACAGCAAAGCAGAATGAAGAACAACATTAAAAACAAAAGCAATCATTGTTTTCTGTTGCAGGAATGACTATTTTGAAAAGCAATGTATATTTATAAACATTAAATATAACAAAGTTACCACAATGCTAACAAGAACCCCAACTTGTGAGAACTCAAGGTTGAGAAGGATTTTACTACCTTCTGAAAAGAAGCAAAGATCCTTCTCTCCCAAATCCTTCTTCAAAAAACTCACCAAAAGCTAATGCCCACTTTAGCTTTTGCTGAGGATCTCCAATGGTGTGTTATATATGACAGAACTCAGTCAACAAGATCTCCAAAGAGATCTTCTGAAGATTTATACCTATCTTCTCAAAACAGAAGCAGATGGCACAATGAAAAGCAGCAGAATGAGATATTTTCAAGTCAGTAGTCCATAGAAAGCTTTCATGCATTGACTAACCATGCCAGCTAAGAACTCTGGAACTGGTATATGATCAAACTATTCTTGAGCCACTTGCTTCATCTAGATTAAGAAATTCCTCCTGTGACAAAGTTCTGGACTGAATATTAATTTTTGGCACCAGGCCAAGACCTTTTGACTTTTTTCAGTGATTTAATGGTTAGAATGTTTTACTTTTGTATTTTAGAGAATGCTGACTGCTGTGGAAAAACCACTTTTATGGTTTAGGTATTTTGCTATTTTTATTTCTGAGTTATTGATTTAATTTTTGTAGTATTTAAGAAATTAATTATTTGAATTTATTGATTTACATTTGTTAAGTCAAGCAGAGTTATGATGTGTAGCCATGAGGACAAGAGGTTGGTAGGCTGGCAGCCAAGAGATTTTTAGATACTTTTTAAAAAAGATTTTTTAATTTATTTAAAATGGCCCTCTGTAATTATGTTTATTGTAATAATTGTTATATAATTATGAACATCTATTTTAATACTGCTTTTTTGTAAACTGTTCTGGGAGCCAAGTGTGGCCATTGAACAGTATATAAAAGCAATAAACAAACACTAGTCACATAATTGTTGCTGAATAATTAAGTCTAACTAGTAACGGATATATGGATATACTGGTTGCATATATTGTATAAATAACAGGAGATAGTTAACATAACTTCCAATGCTCTAAGCCATCTGACTCAAGACTCTAGGCACATACACACAAATTAATATATTTTTCTGGGTTTGAAAATCATTGCAAAATGGTTTATTCTGTGAAAAAGGGTCACCTTGATACTAAGGCCTTTCATATGTGGAAAAGAATGCTTCCTTCACTGCCAAATGGTTTGAGACAGGGACACAAATAAAAGGTACTGAGGTGGGCTAAAATATAGCCTTCAGTACCACATTTATCTTCTTTGAATAAAAGCAGGTAACTATCTTTTAAGCAAATGACATCTTACTCTAGCAAGATGGAATCTTACTGTAACATAAATCTGACCATTACTAAACGAAGCATGGAGCTTGAAGTCGTATCCCCAAATCAGAATCCACTAAGCACATCCATTTAAGTTGATACATAAAATAGGTATAATTCCATTAGAACCTACTGCAGTCTTACTTAGATATGGGGACCACACAAAAAATTAAGAATCGGGATGCTGATAAAACTGGTAATAGCACCTGCTAAATTATAAAGGAGGAAAGGCAAGCATTGACCACCTGCAATTAGCTTTGTTAATACATGAGAAATGTTAGCTGTGAGATCTGGAACCAAATTAAAGGTGTATGTAAACTGCCCCCTACATTTCTCCCCCTCCTAGATCATAGCTATTTAGTATCTCTCCTGTACCCCTCTGCCTTGCTTTTTGACCCTCTTTCCCTGTCTCTAGCTGTGTGATTTTTTCCCCTGGACCCGCATCTCTTTTGAGTAGTCAGGCCCCCTAGCCACATCTACCATGGAAACCATGGTGGCAGTTTCTCAAATTCTGGAATGTCATTAGGGGTTCAAAAAGGTTAGTGACACCTGATGTAACCCATTCTTTGTGGACAACTGCCTAGAAAAATTTTTTCTGTCCAACAACAGTATCATGGTTTCCATTGTTAAATAATCCTACAGGAGCTGTCTTGAAGTACTGAGTGGATTTTAATTCCATTCTATTATTACATCAACACACATATTTTAAGAGCTTGGTTTGAGATATTTTGTAACCTATCTAGAAACTTTAATAGAGCAGGTCCAGACATTTTGGCTTGGCTCATTCTGCCTCCTATTAACAAGAACAAAGGACTGAATCTTGTTACATCTCACATAGGGTTTTTGTAGAAGCTTGGTGTAAACAAAGATTATTATCAATCATTTTGTAAAGAGTAAAGAACTGGTTGGCCAATAACTCCTATATTATCTTGTTGCAATAACAAGAAATCAATAAGCATCTGACAATTTTGAGCATGGCACTGCCTAAATGAATTGTCACTCTTTTCCAAACCTGAAAGCAAGGCACAATGAAAAGCCTGAAAATCTACTGTAAAGGGAGTTAAAGAACAAACTCCTTCAGTGTAGAGTCCCAGATAATGTAATGGGACTGGCTATTAACCTGACTGGGCTAAAAATAGAGAAGACACATTTTTCACAGTTATAATATATATCTATAATAGCAGAAAGCTGAATCTCCCATGAAGCTGTTTGGTGGGAGTCAGGCCATATTACAAGTACTTCTTCACACAAAACATAGTTAAGCTATGGAATTTACTTTGATGGGAAGTAGTGATGGCCACCAATTTGAATGGCTTTAAAAGGAGATTGGACAAATTCATGGAGAAGAACATTATCAATGGCTATTAGCCTTGCTGTCTTTGTTATCAGAGGCAGCTTGTCTGCATACACTAGTTGCTGAGACTCTTAGGTATATGGAACTCTTGTACCCATCCTAGAGGCAGCTGGTTTGCCACAGTGTGAACAGATTGCTGGTCCTGGAATGGTCTGATTCAGCATGGCTTTTGTTTTATGTCCTTAATTGTAGAGCCACTCACTATTATTGGAAAATTTGCAGAGCTACAGACTAGCTTAAGAAATTTGTTACAAGATGTTCTTTGAAGAACTACACTTTCAAGGTTGAGTGCTAGGAGTCTGTCTGTCTTATACCAAGGGAGGTGGTGGGCACATGGTCACCACACCTTGTAATTTGCAGTGGTTGTCTTTTCAAGTTTCTCATCTTTCTCCTAATCGGTATTTTCACCAGCTGTCCTATTCAAATGCCCACTGCAACCCACTAAAATAAGCCAACTACAAAGGAAAACAACCTCCTATACCCAACTGCTAGTGTCTAACTTGTCCTGTATTAAAGTCATTATATGCCCACAGATCCAGATACCCAAAGTTTGGAAAAACCAGTTCAAATCAGCATCAGTGAACAAAGCTATTAGACTTTAAGTGACAAGCAACTACTGCCATTTTTTAAAGTATGCAAAACTGAACTGTGCATTAGCCAGAAACAGTAAAGAACATTACAAACCCCAATACAAGATCTCCAGGATTCAGAAGATGCCCCAAATGAGTGCGACAGAAATACTGATGGTCTGTATTCAGTTCTGATGTTTTCTGAACCCAGGTTTCAGCAAGTGTATGCTTTAAAAAAGACAAAAGAATCTTAAAAGTTGGTTAAATGAAGAGATTAACCAAGTTCTATTCTCAAGTTTTAAAAATGCTATCTTACTTCCAAAACCACCTAATTTTCCTAAACTATCTTACTTGACCCTTTAAGTCAAGCATGCTAGCTGACATAAGGATATCACTGTTTGCTTTGTGATGTTATCACTTACGACACAGATCCACAGATTCCAATTTTGAGAAACACAATGTCATCTTCCGATTGGTCAAAACAATTTTCTTAATTTGTACCTCACAAAAATGGTACAAAATATGGGTTAGTTTAATGAAGACTTTTGAAGCAGCTTTATTTGCACTTGCAGCGATTTACCACACATGCCATTTCCTAAGGCTGCTTCTTATACTTACATATTTATAAAATTTAAGAAGTGATTTTTTTCTTGTGATGCCATAAGAAAATGTTTTATTTTCATCAGATTTCATACAGGGTTATATACAAATTAAGAACAGTGGTCTATATCACTGCTGAAGATAACTATTCTTATTTGAAATGGAAATATTCCAGGTATGTTTGACGAGGGACTGCTTTGCATATATTATTATTATTATTATTATTATTATTATTATTATTATTATTATTA